>NW_020954608.1:43997167-44067101 GCF_900497805.2 Vombatus ursinus
GGCTGCAAGGGTCGAGCCAATGATTGTGCGCCGTCGCGTTTGGCTGAGAAGAAGACTTCCGGCGGAGGGAAGCTAGCCTGAGCGCCTGAGGGTGAGTAGCTGACCTGGGGTGGAGATGCTGGCCTCTGGGTCCAAGCTGGGCCCTGCTGCTTGCGGTCCGGCGGGGAGAATGGCAGCGGTGAGCTTGCTGCTTTGGACTCTTGAGGCGATGTTCTCTGAGTTAGCAAGCGAGGAGCCTTGACGGGTCCGCGGTGCCCTCCCTTTTCACCCATCCCTTCCTCTCAGTTAACGGCCGGGCGGGTGACTCATTGACCAGGCAGGCCTGGGTTTAGGCCAAGATTTGGGCTAAGATGTTGCTGAAAGAAGCCGCCTCTGGGCCACGCGAATCTTTGGGGAAGTCTGCTTGGGACAGGTTTTTGTGTACTCCTCTGTTGGCTTTTTTGGGAGGGAAAGTTGAGTATTTTTCATGTCAGGCACAATTATTGAAAGCTAGGGTGCAACTTTTAAGACTTGTCAAGTTGTGTGTGTGTTTTTTTATTTTTGTTTTTTTATCAAGCTGCTACTGATGCGTAAATGCACAACTTAGAGTGATTTTCAGATGAACTGTTGTCTAGTTAGCTTCCTATGTCTTATCCTTCTGAAGCTGATTTTTATTTTGAGATGTTTTATTGATGCCTTGTTTCTATAGCACAGTTATTTCTAGATATAACCAGGGTTGTGCTGGTAAATGATTAACAATCGGCATTTAGGAGAAGGGGAGGTACTCTGGACCCACATTTAAATTTAATATACATTATTAACATTTTCTTCATTATTTTTCCTAAGTCAAGACAACCAACTCAATCAAGATCTCATTTGTCAGGTTTGCCAGTTTCAAAAAATTTAACCGTAGGCACACCCATGGATGTAACCCTCCCCCTCTCCTATATTAAACCATCACGTAGTAAAGAAAATCACTTAAACAGAAACAGACTATATAGTCTGTGTATGCCGCATTCTGTCAGTCTCTCACCTGTTTTCCAATGGGAAGAAAGTATGTTTCTTTATCTGTTTTCCCTGACATTTAGTGTTGTCCTTATGTCTGTTGTTGTATGCAAATGACCCCATATCTACATATCTATCCTTTATATCTTTTCTGAGTTCCAATCCCATATTTCTAACTGCTTTCTAGACACCTCCATGTGGATAGAAATGTCTCCCATAGGCATCTCAAATTTACTCTGTCTAAAGCAGAACTCATTATCTTTTCCCCAAAATGTTTAACTCTCCTTTCTAAAGTCCTTCTTGTTGTTTTTTTCACATTCAATCCAGTACTCTAACCTGTCAAGATCTTTTTGAATCCTGACTCTGCTATTCAACGTGTTAATTATTCCTCCCACATTTGTGTCATCTGTAGATTTGATAAGCATGCCATCTAAATCATTGTTAAAAATGATAGAGCCGAGCATGTATCCCTGAGGCTCTCCATTAGAGACCTTCGTGAAACCATTAATCGTTAGTTTTGGGTCCAGCCATCCAACTAATTTTGAATTCATCTAATTGCACTGTTGTCTAGCCTACAACTACATCTTTCTATAAAAATAGTATGAGAGATTATAAAAGTATTTGCTAAAATCTAGGTTAACTGTATCAAGTGTTCCTTTGACTACCATTTCAGTAAGTCTGTCAAAAAAGGAGCTGACATTAGCATGATATGACCTTTTTTTTTTTTTGATCAAACTATATTGACTCTGTGATTACATCTTACTTTCTTAGGTGTTCACTAACCATCTCTTTAATGAAACATTCTAGAATTTTGCCGGGTTATCAAAGTCAAGATTGCTGGCTTATAGTTTGTAGACTCCATTTTCCTCCCCTTAAAAAAATTAGAGCATTTTCTTTTTTCCAATCCTCTGGTACCTTTTCCATTCTGGATGATCTTTACAAGATCACCAGTTGTGTTCAGCACTCAAACCTACCAGTTATTTCATTACCAAAGGATGTTCCTCTAGACCTTGTGTTATGAATTCATCAGAGGCATTTATGTGGTCTCTTATCTCCCTATGTATCTTGCATATCAATTTTCTACTAGTGATATTTATTTCATTCATTCCAGTTTAGAGAGCATTTTTCTTGGTGGATAAAATAGCAGCAAAATTATAAATGAGCAGTGCTACTTTTTTTCTGTCATCAGTTTCCATTGTGTTGTCCACCCTGAGCAGTAGTCCTGTACCGTCTTTGATCTCCATGTTTTCCTCAGTATTTCAATGACTTGTGATTTTGTTGGTGTGGCAACATTTTCTACTGATACTAATCATAACTTATCTGTAGCTTTTAGTTGTAGGAAGTTAAGTGACTTGCCTGTGGGCACGTACTAGTAAGTGAGAAATGGGACTTGACCCCAAGTCATCCTGATTTAGAGTCCAGGATTCTATCTGTTATGCTTGCAGCCTTTCTAACTTAAAAAAAAAAAAAACAAAGAAACAAATAAGAACAAAAACTAGCTTTTACAACATCAACTCCAAGAGAGGCTGCTAGGTAGACATGGGAGTATTCTGACTTTTGTTAGTGGACCAGAGCTAGGGATGTATGTGATATATAAATATGAGGTCTCTGTATAGTCTATAAGCCTTTGACTTTTCCTCACTTTTAATTTTGTTCCAGTATATTTTTTGCTTTTCTCCCTTAGGTTCAACTTTGTATTGAAGTCACCCAATTTTAAAGCATATACTGATTGAATTTGGAGGGTTGTATTGAACTTTGTAGAATTTCTCTACCTTCTCATCCTCTGCAACAGATGTTGTTGTGAACTATAGTTGTGCTCATTCTAGTCATTTTGCAAATGCTTCTCATGACCACTACAATATGAGATGACCATATGTCCCATGAAATATTTTTTCTTGTCCTTCGATGCATGAAAAATCATACACTGCTAACTCCTTTATTTGTCTTTGCAGGAACTACTTATGAGGCACCTGCATGTTTAGCCAAAGCTTTTTTGTCTTCTGGTTTCATTTATAGCAAGAATGTCACAATTGACAAGATTCATTTCCTCAGGTAATATGTCCTCATGTTCATCTGTGTGATTCTTAGCACCCTCTATCCCCTTTTCCTCCACCTTGCTACCATCACTGTAAACTGTATCACAAAGGATTTGGGGACAGTTTTACATTTTTTTATGTTTCATGGGTTGCCATGACCAAAGAATTCATTGCCAAATGGCTAGCAAGTTTGTGAAATGTCCCCTTTCTTCTTCTCCAACTACAATAACAAAAGCTGCGTACCTTGGGGGTGGCAGGGAGATGGAATGTTCGTAGTGATTAGTCTTGAGCAGTATGGAGGAATCTGGGTCTTTTTTCTTTTTTAGTTAAGCTGATTTTAATGTATTTGTATATTTTATTTTTAATAAAACATGGTTTTCATTTGCAGTACAAGCCTTTATCTACCTGTGGAAACATCTTTTATTGTAGACTATTTACAATCTCCACAACAAAGTACCTTCGTTGTAATAAAAAGGTCTGTTGCCTTTTCTGTTTTTCATTGTGGTAATATTAGTATGTGATAATAATAGCAACAATCTTATCTCTATTCAGATCCAAGTATACTAAGATCTTTGATTATTTGGTAGGCAACTGTAGTTTGGTTTTTAGTGGGAGAAGAGAATAGTAATCTTACGTTGATGAAGTGACTGGGATGGGATCATCCTTGAGCAGTGTTTTGGAGGAGGGAAGAGGATTTTCTTACATTTTCACTAACTGGGAGATGGCTTCTCAGCTAGAGTAGCATTTCTGAATTAAGGACTATTTGTAAGTTAGGAACAATTCACATATTATTCATTCGAATTCATTCACATATTATTAATTTTCTAATCCTTATCAGTGAGAATACTATGCATAGAACATAAGACTTTAAAAATTTATTGATCAGTCTTTCTTTTTTAGAAAGAACTTCAGGCATTGTAAAACAGTTTGAAAATGGAATCAGTTTCAGGTGGGTTGAAATAATTACCTTTTTTTAGTTCTGTTTTATTTCTAATTCTGCTTGCTTCAAATTTAAGAATCCAGAAACATCTTGCAGATCACAAGCAACAGTCATTATCCTGGAAAGTATAGTGAATGTGGACTTGGCCACAGACTTGGGTGCCCATGATATGTGAAAAATCTGTATGAGCCTGAACTCTCAGGCTCGTATAGTATTTTGAAATGATACATGCAGGTTCGGCCTTAAAGCCCATTCTGCTGTCCTGATGACTAGGCTGGAGGTAGGGATAAAAAGAGGTGCTTAAGTTTTAAGAGCCTAGGTCTTGTCCTTCATTTTTTTTTTTCTGAGTTTATATTATCATCATATGTTGATTCAAATTCTTTAACCATGTAAACTATTCCTAAAAAGTAAGTTAAGTTGATAGGATAAGTTTTAATGAATAACTGCCTCAGAACTATGTGGCTTCTTTTGAACAGCCCAGCTTGTTGGCTTTGTGTATTTATTCAACAGATGTTTATTAAGTTGCCTACATTATGTTAGGTACTGGGAAATACAAAGACAAAACTGGAACAATCTTTTCCTTCAAGGAACTTACATTCTGTTGAGGGGAGGGGGAACATGAATACAGTTAAGTAAATACAAAATGCATATTAAATAATTTTCTGGGAGTGAAGGAGAGTACCACTAGCAACTGAGAGATTAGGGTAAGCCTCATGTAGGACATGTCATTTGAGCTGAGCCTTGAAGGAAGCTAGAGATTCTGTGAGGTAGAGGTAGAGAGTACATTGCAGTCATGAAGGACAATCTATGGAATGGTATATGTGGGGAACAAGTAGCTAAGCTTGTTTTGGCATTTATAGAACAGAGTCTATGAATCTACAATAACTGGAAAGGTAGGCTGCATCCAGATTGTGAAGGACTTTGAATGTCAAATGGAAGGGTTTGTATTTTATCCTAGAGGCAATTAGGAGCCACTGGAACTTTTTGAGAAGAGTATTGACATGTTCATAACTGTGTTTTAGGACAATCAATTTGTAAGCTCCATGGAGGGTGGATTGGAGAGGGAAGATACTTGAAGTAGGAATACTAATTAAGAGGTTATTCTAATATCCAGGCCTGAAGATAAGGTGGATCTGAACTGGGGTGGTAACCAAGTGAATGGAGGAAAAGGGAAGAATGTGACAGATGTAGAAATATAATGAAGAGGACTTTGAAGCTGATTGGATATTTGATTGAAGGACAGTGAATATTTAAGGATGACTCCAAGGGTTGTCGTGGTTGGCTGGAATGATGGTGGTAGCCTCACCATAAATGGGAACATATTAGAAAGGGCAAAGTATACAACTACAGATAAGAAGTTTGATTTTAGACTTGTTGAGTTTAAGATACTTATGGTACGTTAATTTGGAATGTGGGATTAGAGCTCAGCAGAGAAATTAGGGCTGGATATTTAAATCTGAGAGTCATCTGTGTAAACATGAGAGTTGATTCCAGGGGAGTTCTAAGATCATCAAAGAAAGAATAGAGAGAGAAGGGAACCAAGGTGGCACTACATATAGGAGTTGAGTTATGGATTATGATCCAGCAAAGGAGACTGAGGAGTAATTAAACAGGATGGAAAATCCAGGGAAGAGAGAGTAACCAGGAGGAAGAAGTGGTTGACACTGTTAGATGCAGCAGAAAAGTCAACAAAATGAAGACTGAGAAGAGGCTGGTTGTATTTGGCAATTAAGAGATCATTAGTGACTTTGGAGAGAACAGTTTCAGTTGAGTGCTTAGAGTGGAAGCCAGGTAGCAGGGGTTTGAGGGGTGAGAGGAGAGGAAGCAGAAAAAATAAGTATTTACAGCTTTTTCGAAGAGTTTGACTGTGAGAGGGAGGAAAAATGTAGGCAGATAGCTTGAAACTGGCACTACAAAAGGTTATCTAATATTTATTTTGCAGTGTAGCTATTATTATGTTGTGTCAGTCATGTGGTATCAGTTAATAACAGTGAAATTGAGATTGAAGCGAAGTAAAACTATGACAGTGATGATTACTTTGTATGCCTTTATGTTGATATATTAGAGATACCTTTTAACAGTTTTCCAATTGTCAATTGAATGAACTGTTATGGGAGAAAATCCATCCTCTGCTACATCTTTTTATCTTCAGAGTTCCTATTGATTAGAACTATACAGGATGGCATTTTTTATTGGAGTTAATGAAGAGATAATGAAAACCCCAGTAATACATAATTTTTCCCTTTGTACCTCTAGCACAAGGTTGTAGTCATGAACCCTATTTATCACTAGGCTAATAAATACATAAACACATTGATGTGAAATTTATTATTATAGTAGGTAGGGAAATTTTAAATAGATGGCACTACAAATGCCTATGTGTTAGGGTGTGGTCATTAGAATATAGATGGTGTAGGAACTCTTGATTACCTTCTTCTAGTCTCCTTTGGATAATTCTTCCTTTATTTTGTGGTCTATCCTTTGCTTGGTTGCTGAGCAACATGTATTAAAGTTTCTAGTACAGTTTGAAGTTTGATAAACTCACTATGGTCCTTGTGGACCTCTTTTCTTTGCTGTAGAGCTAAATGAGGAATTAGATTCTGTCACCAGTGAGCTGCAAGCAATAGAAATTCAGATACAAGAACTTCTGGAAAGACAGCAGGAACTTATTAAGAAAAAAACTGCCCTAAAGAAGAAAATAAAGGAATCTCTAGAAGATTCAGATGCTGGCACAAGCTCAGAATTGGATTCTTCACCTGAGGGCTGGAATAAACAAGGTTTTACTTTTTATCTTGCTAGTTTTTTTTTTGTTGTTGTTATTGTTGTTATTGGTTTTTTCTTTTCTCTTTTTGGCATAAACTGAAGTTTAAATTGCTCTGTTTAGTATACTTTGCATCAGTCTTAGAAAGGTTATGCTGGTCATTCCTTTCAGGGAGTAGGGGGAAAGGAGAGCTGGATGTGAATCCAGATACTTTGTGAATTTAGTTTTCATGGTTTAGATTTAATTTTTTTTGGAAAGATATAGTAAAATTTAGATTAACTTTGATGCCTGCAGAATGTGGTTATTCTAATTACATGAATTTGCTTAGTGTTAACTAAGCTTCCTGCTTGAATGTTGTTGAAAGCCTTTTAAAAATATATTTGCCTATGGGGCAGATGGGTGGTGCAGTGGATAGAGCGCTGGCCCTGGAGTCAGGAGGACCTGAGTTCAAATTCGGCCGAAGACTCATAACACTCACTAGCTGTGTGACTCTGAGCAAGTCACTTAACCCCAATTGCCTCACTGAAAAAAAAAAAGAAGAAATATATATATTTGCCTATGTTCTTGTCATTGAATCTTTATTTGATGAATTAGGATCTTGCAGTACTTTGTGACGTCATTAGAAACATCACTGATAACTTTCAGAATATTAAAGATACAAAAAGTATTGAAATCAGTAGGTAAAGATTTTAGGTCATATCCTAAATTATTTGTTATTATTATTTTGCTAAATTTAAAATAGCTTATTTTCTTGTGATTTGTTTCTTCTAAAAATGAACTGTATAGAAAAAAGTATAGCCATTTATGAGTTCTGGTTAATTGGATTCCTGTTAGTAGACATAAAAAAATTGATAAACATTTATTAATTGTCTATGAGCAAAATGTGCTAGGTTTTGTTATTTCTCAGTGCATCATACAACTTGTATTGAAATGTAACTATCAGAACATTCCAAAGTAAAACAAAAAATGTTTATCCATGAATACCATATTTATTATGTTAATTGGGAGTTGCCAATATTTTTAGCCTTATCTGAATGAAAAAAAAAATTCTGTATTTATTTCATTGACCTTGTTTGAATGTTTCCTGAAAGTCAAGCTAGTCATAAAAATAAATCAATATTTTGAAAAAAAGAGTGCCTCCCCAAAAGTTAAAAATTGTACTTAATTCATCTGTATTTTGTTAATGAATATTGTATATGAAAATCTGTTTTAGAAAAACAACCATCTAATTATTTTGTTTGTTTTAAGTGTTTCATCGTATAGAATTTATTTTGTGTCTTTCTCGTCCTAGATTTTCTGTGGTCTGGGAAAATTAAAGATGCCATGCAGAATGTCTTTAAACTGCAAAAGTTTAGGCCTCTACAGCTTGAAACTATTAATGTGACAATGGCTGGAAAGGAAATATTTCTTGTGATGCCTACGGGGGGTGGAAAGAGCTTGTGTTACCAGTTGCCAGCAGTATGTTCTGATGGTATGTGAAAGAAAAATTAACTAATATTGGGGGAATATGTGGTTTTCTTTCATATTTGTTTGTAAATAGCTTTAAAATAATTTCTAAATAATATACTGATTTTGCAAAATTTTTTGTTGAGTGTATCTTTGCAGAAAGTTACCTACTAGTTTAATTTTTTAAAATTAATTTTTAGTGATTTTTTTCTTTTTTTTATTGCATTAAATTCTACAAAATAAATATTAGATAACCTTTTGTAGTGCCAGTTTCAAGCTATCTGCCTACATTTTTCCTCCCTCTCACAGTCAAACTCTGCGGAAAAGCTGTAAATACTTATTTTTTCTGCTTCCTCTCCTCTCACCCCTCTTTTTCTTTTTTTATAAAAGTATTTTGATGTAGGTCTTGAAACATAACTAGTAGAAGGCAGCGAGGTAAAGTAGAAGGAATATTGGACCAAGACTTTGAAAACTTGAGTTTGAGCCATAGCTCTGCCATTAACCAGTTGTGTGACATTGAACACGTCACAGAACTTTTCTGATGCTTTTCTGTCACCTATAAATTTGGAACGATATTATCAAATATGTTTCTCTTATAAGATTGTTGTGAAAATCAG
Source organism: Vombatus ursinus (assembly GCF_900497805.2). Classification (NCBI taxonomy): domain Eukaryota; kingdom Metazoa; phylum Chordata; class Mammalia; order Diprotodontia; family Vombatidae; genus Vombatus; species Vombatus ursinus. Next base: position 44,005,952 of record NW_020954608.1, read on the forward strand.
ATGGGATAAGAGAGTACTTTGAAAACTGTAAAGCACTAAAGAAGCATGGGGAAATTTAAGTATTATTATTAATCTTGCATTAAAGTTCTGCTACCTTAACGTGGAGGTAACCCTGTTTTCTGAAAGAATATGCCAATGGAGTATAAGCTGTGGTAAATCTACCAACTTGGAAAGACCTAATGATATGTATGACCTAATGATACATGTTGTCTGAGGACCAGCAGGGCAACTAGGTGGCACAGTGGATAGAGTTTGAGGCCTAAAGTCAGGAAGACTCATCTTCTTGAGTTCAAAATCTGGCCTCAGTCACTTATTAACTGCGTGACCCTGGGCAAGTTACTTCACTCTGTTTGCCTCAGTTCCCCATCAGTAAAATGAGCTGGCAAACCACTCCAATATCTTTGCCAAGAAAACCCCAAATGGGATCATGGAGAGTTGGACCTGACTGAAACAACTGAACAATATTAACATCATTATGGGATTGACTGCCAGATAATTTTTTTTGGTTAAAACCACTCATGAAGACAATATTAAGATTACATTGTGTGTCAGTGAAGGAAGCATGTGCACTGATTAAATCCTGGAATCTTGAAGTATTGAAGTAAGTATTATTATTCTCATTAATATTGTTCAGAGTTTTTAGGACTATGTCAATCTCAGCTCTGGACGGAACATAAAAAAGGAAAGGCTATAGTTTTCAGAAAAAGTCATTAATTTAGTTATATTTTCACTTGGACTCAAACTCAGAAGAAGTTAATGTAGACTGGTATGATGTATTGAATGCCACCATGAAACTAACACTTCCAAATTTATAGGTTGCTGGTTTTTTTTTGTTTTTTTTTTTTTGCTTAAGCTGTAGGCTCCTCATGAATACTCATATGCATCACCTTAAAAATTTTATCCAAAGATGTTATTGGCTTGACATACTATATTGAAATATTACTCATATATGTGTGTGTGGGTGTGTGTGTATTTGTATGTGTATAAATATAAATATATTTGTGTTTAATTGTAGCCTTCTGGATTAGGGGGAGGAAGGGGGAAAAAGAACAAACTAAGAAGTGCACAGCATAGAAGAAAAGAAAACTTACAAGAAAGCTAAGATGGACAACTCTGAATGCAATGTATAATATATATTATATAGGCTTTCTTGAAATGGAAATTTATTGTTGTTTATTTTGAATCCTCTCATGTTCTGCTGTGCACATGACAATGCTTTTTTTTTCTTTTCTTATTTTGTATTTAAGTTCCAGTATTTAAGTTTATAATGTTTCTTTTTCTTAATAGTATTTGAGTTTTGAAAAAAGAAATATTACTGGTTATAAATTAAACATTCAAATTATTAGTGTTTGGAATATCAGAGTATATTGGAAAATTGATAAAGCAAAAGAAATTAACAAATATTAAGACTTCTGCATAGCTTTCAGAGTTTTGCTTATTGGCCCATATTTACCTAATATCCCAATAGCATACTGAGGAAATTGTGAAGTTTAAAGCAGAAATGTTATCTTTCAGGTTTCACACTTGTGATCTGCCCTTTGATTTCTCTTATGGAAGATCAGTTAATGGTTTTAGAACAATTGGGAGTTTCAGCTACTTTGCTAAATGCTTCCAGCACTAAGGTATGTTTTGGATAGGTATTAAAGGTGAGTTCATAGTGTCTTGTTCTTCTAAAGCAATAAACTGGTAACTTATTATTAGAATCCTATAGTAATAATTAGGGATATGTAATTATGCAATAAACAAATGAAAAATATTTTATAGGCAAGATAGCTTACTCTTATATAGTTTATTCTGTTTGGGGAATAAATACATATGCATCATAAAACATTTTTTACTTATTCTTTTTGCCATCTTCCTATGCCCATCCACCTCTTTTTCAAGAGGTTTGATAAGAATAATGCTTTAGTTAATCTAAAACCTAGTTGGATTGAATGCCCTCTAGACCAGGGGTTCTTGGCCTGTAGCATTGGTACCTTTGTCAGTTTGATGAAGTCTATCCACGCCCTGTCTCAGTAACTTTTTTTTAAATAAATGAAGGAAGTACAAAATTTCAGTTAGAGGTTAGTGAAAATTAAGATGTATCTTTTTCCCCATGTAAGTTCACAGATCCCTTGAAATCTATCCACTGACTTCTTGGAAGCCTGAGGACTCAAGGTTAAGAACACCTATTCTAGCCTTTGCTCAGTTCATTCCTCTGTCAGCCCTTCTAAAGCCTGTCAACTTTTTTGTGTCTGGGGAAGCCAGATGCCTTTTCAGAATAATATTTAAATGCATAAAATAAAATGCACAGGATTACAAAAGAAACCAATTATATTGAAATAAATTTATCAAAATATTAGGAGGGGGCAGGAAAGGTCACAGACCTCAGGTTAAGAACTCCTGTGCTACAGGTTTTCCTTGACAGAATTAAAGTCTGGCTACTGATGTGCTGCTGAGTAAGCAACATAAGAGGAAGGGGATGGAAGTGGCATTATGAGGTTTCTAACCTGCTCTTTAAACATGAATAATTTCTTTAAAAAGCCATCTCTCCATACCCTTTGTGTATTACACATTTTTCATTTGTCATATGTTATTTTATAATACATATGTTTATATCATATTGAGTTAGACTGTGAGCTGTAGGCCATGGAACCTGCTTTAATTCAGTCTTTGTATTTCAGCATCTAGCACAAAGCTCTGCATATTTTATATATTTTAAGAATATTTATTAAAAATACTTTGAATGAATGTGAGATTTTATCAACTAAAATTCTGCCAAGGATATATTGGAAGACCTTGAATTGTTTAATAAAGAATGTAATAAATTATAATATGTAGTAGTAGTAGTAGTAGTAGTAAATTATAACAATGAGTTCCTTTACTAACCATTTTAGCAAAATAGATCAGTAGGTTTTTTTAAATTTCTGTTTACTTTTTAACAGGAACACGTGAAATGGGTTCATGCTGAAATGGTAAATAAAAACTCTAAGCTAAAGCTCATTTATGTTACCCCAGAAAAAATTGCTAAAAGCAAAATGTTTATGTCAAGGCTGGAGAAAGCCTATGAAGCAGGAAGATTTACTAGAATTGCTGTGGATGAAGTTCATTGCTGTAGTCAATGGGGACATGATTTCAGACCTGGTATGTTTTATACCTATGTTTAATACTAATCATATAGTTTATGGTACTAAATATATACCAGAAAAATAGATTCCTGCAATAGCTTTCTGATTGGTCTCCCTACCTCGTTTTTCCCCATTCTAGTACATTCTCTACCCAGTTGTCAAACTGATCTTCCTAAAGCATAAGGGTGACTATATCATATCCCACTGAGTAAACTCTGGTGGTTCCCTGTTACCTCCAGGTGCAAATGTAAAATCTTGTTTGTGGGAAGCTAGGTTGTGCAGTGGATAGAGCACTGGCCCTGGAATCAGAAGGACCTGAGTTCAAATCCGGCCTCAGACTCTTGACACTCACTAGATGTGTGACCCTGGGCAAATCTCGTAATCCCATTGCCTAGCAAAATACAAAAAAAAAATAATAATCCTGTTTTAAAGTTCATCATAACCTGATCTCTTACCTTTTCTGTATTCTTACACCTTATTCTCTTCCACGTACTCTACAATCCAGTGATACTGGCCTCCTTGCTGTTCCACTTACAAGATACTCTGTCATTTTCACTGACTGTCCTCCGTGCCTGGAATGCTTGTTCTCCTTAGCTCATTCCTCTGGCTTCCCTGCCCTCCTTCAAGTTTCACCTTTGGCAAGAAGCCTTTCCCATACCACTTAATGCTAGTGTTATTTCTCTGAAATTATCTCCAATTTATCCTCCATATATCTTGTTTGTACATATTGTTTATGTGTTATTTCCCCCATTAGATTGTGTACTCCTCAAGGGTAGGGACTGTCTTTGGCTTTTTTATCCCCAGCACATAGTCGTTTCTTGTTGACTTGACTTCTGAATCCACTTCATTATCTCTAGCCCACATCTTTCTATTTTTTTTTAATCAGAAGAGAATAGGATATTTTGAGAGAACAGGATATTTTGTCAGATGCCTCACTAAACTTGGCTAGAATTAAGTTGTTCCTTAGCTCCTGGTGTTTGCCAACTAACCAAGAAGCTCTTCCAACTAACCAAGAAGCTCTTCCTGAAGAACTAGTTAAATTAAATTCTGGAGGCAAATGCTACTTAGTAACTTAAAGGCAGCTGAGGTAGGCAACTGGATAGAGAAACACTGCGTTCAGACGTAAAAGGACAGTAATACTTATATTACCTACATCACAGGACTGTTGTGAGGAAGGTCCTTTTTGGGCTCAAAAGCACTAGAGAAATGTTATTAATAATAATTTATGTACTAATCAAAATCAATAATAATTATATTACTTCATACATTATTATAGTATGTGACCTACTTTAATTATTGCAGGTAGGGAAGGATACTTTTAACAGTTTTTTTCCCCATTTTTTTTCCCCAGATTATAAGGCACTTGGAATTTTAAAGCGGCAGTTCCCCAATACATCACTAATTGGTTTGACAGCAACTGCTACCAGTCATGTTTTGAAGGATGCTCAAAAAATTTTATGTGTTGAGAAGTGCTTTACATTTACTGCATCTTTTAATCGGCCAAATCTTTATTATGAGGCATGTAGCTTTTCTGTTAATTGAATACACTACATGAAACTTCAATGGAGTAGATTTACCTTTGCATTTTTTTTTACGTGTGTGTGTGTGTGTGATTGCTGTAACTAGGGAATGAACAGATATTCAAGACAACTTTTCTTTTTTTTTTTTATTTTTTTTGGTGAGGCAGTCTGGGTTAAATGGCTTGCCCAAGGTCACACAGCTGGTACGTGTCAAGTGTTTGGCCTGAGGCCGGATTTGAACTCAGGTCTTTGTGACTTCAGGGCTGGTGCTCTATCCACTGCACCACCTAGCTGCCCCAAGGCAACTTTTCAAATTGTATCATGTGGAACCTGAGAGGCTCTCTATTCGTACCTATAGCTGGATAAACTATTCCCTCTACAATATACCCAATAAATGGTGTCTAGCCTTTTTTTTGAACTCTTGTGATGATCACTCCCTTCCTCTTTCCCAGGCCTCTCATTATGCTTTTGGATAGCTCTAATTGTTAGGAAATTCTTCCTTAAATCAAGCCAAAGTCATTTTCTTAGAAGAGAGAAGTTTTAATTGAGTAGTGGGGTTGGAAGCCAGATGACAGGGAATTGAAAAGTGAGATGTGGATATAAGAAGTAATGGAGGTAGTGAGTGTAGGCTGCTCTTTTTGGGAATTTGACTCTGAAAGGGAGAAGAGATTGAGGGAATGGAAGGCCAATGAAGTTGTTTGTTTGTCTTAAGGATTGGAAGACACCTGGACACTTTTTTAGCAGCTGGAAAGGAATTGGTGGATGAGGACAGTTTTAAAAATGGGAGAGGTAGAGAAGAAATGATTAAGGTGTTAGCTATCTGATAGAACTTAAAGCAAAGGAAAAGAGAATGGAGGATAATATAGAAGGGTGTGACTTTCTTCAGGAAATGTGCTACCTTTATTTTGTTTATTTGTATACAGACAGTTTAGGTTAAGGGCTTTTTTGATGGCTTTTTTCTTTGTTTTTTTTTCCTTCTGTGTATTTTTGGGCAACCCTACTACTATTTATCCTACTTTGAAGCTAGTCTCTGTGGTAGCTATAGGTTGGTGGATAAAGAGATGCAGTTTTCTCCTTGCCCTTCCCTTTTCAGTTTAAAACTCCTTTGGTTAAGATTTCTAAGACTTCATGCAAATAACAGCCCTTGTGAAGTAAACTCCATTCCTTGTTAGGAGCCCATTATTCCTTTATTTTAAGTTGTAGCTTGTAAGTGTATATGTCTCTTGCATATTACAATCTTTTATAAGGCTACATTAGACCTTGTGATTTGCTAAGGACTATCAATTGAAATTAGCCTCTTTTAGGAAATGCAGAAATAGGAGAAATTCAAGTGTGTAATTTACACATATTTTCTCTTTTGGGGAGGTTAGTATGCATTCTACAATGAGACCTCAGGTGATAGAATGGAATGATTATTCTTGGCTGAAGTATGAATGTGGATTTGTTAATAGTTCCTCGTTTGGCTTTTAATTATGCACTATACTTAAGCATAAAACTTAAACATCTTGAAATGCCCTTTAGGGGTACTACTCTATTATTTGAAATTAGTCTTAATAGATTAAATGTAGGTTTATTATCCCAAGCAATGATTTCTTACAGAATTTAACAATCTCATGAATGTGATATCCTCTCTTTTGTGGTAAATTGCCAAAAATCATGTCTAAAAGCAAAATCCAGGGGATGGCAGGAGAGAGCCATATGAGGTGAATAAAGTGAGGATTATATGTACTGTATTTATTAAAGTCTAGTAAGAAAGATGTGATGTCTGGGTTATGATTTAGTGATTGTTACTAGTTTATTTTTTAAAGTTAATGTATTTTTTAGGTTCGTCAGAAGCCCTCAAACACTGAGGATTTCATCGAGGACATTGTGAAGCTCATTAATGGGAGATACAAAGGACAGTCTGGTAATATAGGAAAAATAACAACTTTGAAGACTTAGAAATGCCTTCCCTGTAAAAAGTGAACCAACTGAAGTTGGTTGTTTACTAATTGGAAATTTAATAGATTATAATTTTTGACATAATTTATTTTTTGCAAACTTAGAATGTGATTGTATAGTTTTATCCAGCTCAGTCATAGATTTTATTTTGTGTTTTTTTGTTTGTTTTGTTTTTGTTAGGCAATAGGGTTAAGTGACTTGCCCAGAGTCACACAGCTAGTAAGTGTTAGGTGTCTGAGTCTGGATTTGAACTCAGGTCATCCTGACTTCAGAGCCAGTGCTCTATCCACTATGCCACCTAGCTGCCCCTCAGTCATAGATTTTAGAAAAACTATACAGAATTGTTTGGATGCATTTTTTGTTCGTAGTAAAATTAGTTTCAGCTAGTTCATCTGGTTTCCTTATGTGAATTATAATTAACAAACATTTATTGAACATGTATTATATGTATATTTCCTGTGTTAGGAAAAGATGATAAAAATGTTTAAGGTAGTCCATGTTCTCAGGGGACTTAGTCAAATTTCAGAAACAGAATGTAACCATAAAAAGATAAAAAGCAATACAGAATTTTTTTTTGACTGACAAATGAATTGTATTGAAGAACACTACAATAATTCTGAGAAGAAAGTGGCCCTTGTGCTGGAACTTAAATAAAATCTAGAACTTATTATTTAGAGGGCAAAGATAAATCTAAAGTATAGAACAGAAAGCAGAGACCAGAAGGAGCAATACCAGTTAGTAGATTACTATAATACTACTATAATACATGTATGAGGATATGAGTTGTATGGGCCTGGGTGGAGGTGGTAATAGAGAGAGATGGAAGAGGAAGACTTGAACCTGAGTGGGGCCAGTGATAGTAAGGGTGTATGTGAGAATGTTGGCTTCCAATGAGGGGGGAAGCATTCCATTGTATTTTATGCTTGGTGTAAAGTTTTCCACAGCTTTGGTTATTCCATATTAATAATGTACCTTTTTTATACCAGGAATTAAAAGTCTATTCCCTCTTATTCCAAATACTTCATTTGTATATGGTCCAAATTATCAGTTATCCATTACACTAATTTCTTCTGTTATATTCAGCATATGGCTGATACAATTTTAGCTTTTAGGAGCTCAGGAATGAGAAAAAGGTAAGTAAAACAGACTCAATTCTCCTGTTTTGGATGAGTGGATAAGTGAAATTGAGAGCTTATTTTTAAACATTAAAACAGTATAGCTTTGTGCGTCTCCATAGTTGTCCTTTAACTGATGTATAGTTTTAATTTGTTAGGATCTTTTGAAAATTTCCTTTTAACAAAATTGCTTTTTTTTTTTCAGGCAAACAGGCATTTGTAATAAAAAAAATTTGCATTTTTATACAGGGATCATATATTGTTTTTCTCAAAAGGATTCTGAACAAGTCACAGTTAGTTTACAGAAACTGGGAATTCAAGCAGGTGCTTACCATGCAAATATGGAACCAAAAGATAAGACTGAAGTTCATAAAAAATGGTCAACAAATAAAATTCAGGTTAAGTATATATTTATCAGTGGAAACATACATGGACTTTGAAAATAATCACAATTTTAATAATAATTAATTTATTGGGAATATTTCAGGTAGTAGTGGCAACAGTTGCATTTGGAATGGGAATTGATAAGCCAGATGTGAGATTTGTTATTCATCATTCAATGAGCAAGTCAATGGAGAATTATTACCAAGAGAGTGGACGTGCAGGTATCATTAAATATGCGTGTCTAAGAGCTAAACACTTTATATGCAGAGCATTGTGCTTAATGTAGGTATAGTGTATGCTAAAACATTTTTATTATTAGTCTTACAAAAATATGACAATAGCCAAATACATATGCTGAAATCTTCTGTATTTCCAAATGACCCTGGATATAAAACTACCCAAGAAAACATTTTTTAAATTCTCTCTTGAATTAAGAATTATTTGGCTGTTGTCATATTTTTGTATTTATAAATTCATGCATCCTTAATTTGCCAAGAAAATTTGTTTTACTATTCTTTCCTGTCCTGTTTTTAGCTGTTAGTTTGATGTGTCACATTACTGGATTAGTTTAGACTTTAGATTTAACAGTGACACATATTGAATAGAAGTTTTATTTATTTGATAATTATGTAGATCACCTATCACATATATTATGGGAGAATTTTAGCTGTTCAGTTCTCCATTCCATAAAAGGTTGCCAGTTTTCTTTCATTAATGTTTTTTTTTATGTTTGGTCTAAAACCAATTGTATTTAATTCAGTATTAAGAGTAACATTTCTATCTAATATATCATAGGTCGAGATGATCTGAAAGCTGATTGTATTTTATACTATGGTTTTGGAGACATATTCAGAATAAGTTCAATGGTGGTAATGGAAAATGTAGGTCAACAGAAACTTTATGAAATGGTGTCATACTGCCATAATATATACAAGTAAGTTTTATTTTTACATTTATGTATATATTTTATAACTTATTAGTTAAAATCATTCATTTACTCAGTTATCATTTCATAAGTGTCAGGCCCGTTAGGGGCTCTAAGGATACAAACACAAAAAACAATTTCTGCCCTTTGGAGCTTACAAACCATCAAACAATTTTATAATTTAAAAAGTTTAAATGTAACTTTTAAAAAAGAATTGTATACATATGAATGAAATTGTCCAGTGAGATAGATTGTAAAGTGGAAAGCACTATACAAATATATATGAATATATATGTAAAGGAATAAATTAATGGAGCTTTTAAAGTAGTTCTTTTTTTGCCTCCTAACATGTGTGGTGCTTAACAGCTGTAGGGATATGCCTTATCTGTATTCCAGTTGGCCTTACTTTTGTATTTGTTTTCCCATTTCCATTGTGTGAACTCTAAAGCAAACATGGTTTGGTCCCTTATTACCTGTCTTACAGCTCATCATTCTTTCTGTATACTATTCAGACAATTGATATCTACAGTGCTGGCCTCTGAATCATTCTGGAATTGTCTAGAAGGAACTAGAGACAGTGCATTTCTGTGCAATGTCTTGCCTACGTAGTACTCAATTGTGTTTGCTGCCTGAAAATCTGCTTCAAGTTTCACCATAATTTAGGGATAAGATTTCTTCCATAGAATTTGAACGATGACCAAACTGAGGCACATAAATTCAAATAACTTTTTTAATTTAGAGAAGCTTGTCTAGGTCTACACCATGCAAAAAATTAGCTTCTGCTTGATTGCTGAGCTCATCATATTTGTTCTCACTCATACTAACACAGCAACCCTGTTTTAAGTTTAACCATATTAAATTGTAAATGAACTGAAAAAGATCTCAAAATATTTGGCTACTTTTCTGAGTTTTATTTAAATAAAACAAGTTTTTCCATTAGTTAGAATTGCAGATGTGTTTGTAAACCACTACAGCAAATTCCTGAACTGAATAATTTTGTATCAAGTAATTGATATATAGGATTGAATTTTTGTTATTCCATAGGAGGCTTTTTCCTGCTGCATATAATATTCTAAGATAGGGAGACGGAAATTTTTTTTTAAGAATTTAAGTGGTTCCAATAAATCATTGTTGTTGTTTAGTCGTGTCCAACTCTTTGTGACCCCATTGGGGTTTTCTTGGCAAAGATACTGGAGTGGTTTACAGTTTCTTTCTTAAGCTCATTTTACAGATGAAACTGAGGCAAATGGGGGTAAGTGACTTGTCCTGGGTCACACAGCTAATGTCTGAGGCTGGATTTGAACTCAGGTCTTCTTGACTCCAGACCTGGCACTCTATCCACTGTACCACCTAGCTGCCCTCCTTGCCATCTCCCCTCCCCCTAATAAATTATACCTGAGGTATTAAAACTCAATTGTTGACATCAGAGGTTTAGCCAAAGGAAAAAAAAAATTTTTTTTTCTGATCATCACTTCTATTTCCCTGAGCCTTAGTTTCCTAGTAAAGTGCTATATTATATTCTTTCAGGAGAATTTGACCTCTTTTGAGGTCAAACTGTTTTTTGTTTTTGTATCCCCAGTGCTTAGCATAGTGCCTAGCATATAGAACCACTTAATAAATGCTTTTTGAATATTTCTGTTATTTTATTGTGATGAAAATTTAAAACAAAAGACGTTTTAAAATTTATCACCATACACTTTGAAATGTTTGCTTAGAGATCTTCATTAAGGTATTAGCTAATGTTTATCAATTATATTTCTATTGTTTTCAGATGTCGCCGTATGCTGATAGCTCAACATTTTGATGAAGTGTGGAATTCAGCAGCTTGTAACAAAATGTGTGATAACTGCCGTAAAGACATTTGTGAGTTCATTGTGGCTTTATTTTTAAATGTAATGTGATTTGAGATTGGGACTGCATACAACAAACATATCTAGAACATGAAGACCTTAGGGTGTGATCTAATAATCAAAGGGGGAGTTTTGCTCTGAAAAATTCTGTAGTAGGCAAAAACAAGGTTTTAAATAAAGTTGAATCATTGATAAAGATTTTAGGAAACTGATGCCAGTGGTTAATGTCCTTCCAAAATTGCATTTGCCATAGGAGACAGTAAACATGAGCATCTTCAGATATATTTTAAGGAAAGTTATGTAAAAAATGGGACTAACACCTAGGCATGGTTGTTATCACTTACTAACCATCTGTGGCCATTGAATAGGAGGGGCAAAAATAGATAAAAACTGTAGTGAGCCCATTCCAGTCAATTACCAGTGTATTTGTAAGCCAATACTTCAAATATTTTTATAGTTGTTCTAATATTTATTCACTCTGTACGGATATCTCTTCCTTTGTAGCATTTGAAAAGAAGAATGTAACGGAGTATTGCAGAGATTTAATCAAGATACTGAAACAAGCTGAAAAACTAAATGAAAAGCTAACACCATTGAAACTTATTGATGCCTGGATGGGAAAGGGTGTAGCAAAATTGAGAGTATCTGATGTTGTTTCCCCTAAACTTCCACGTGATGAATTGGAGAAAATTATTGCTCACTTCATCCTACAACAATATCTTAAGTATAAAACAAACTCAGTTTTTTTAATCTTCTTAGTTAAAGTTAAGATGCTAAGAAAAGTTACTTGAACAACAAATTTAAAATATTTATACGAACTTGATTCTTATTTCTGAAAAAACTTCAGAGATTTTAAAAATCATTACATTAAAAGTTACCTTTAAAAAGTGTTTGTCATATGATGCCTTCATATATTTGTATTACTTTTGTGATTTATTCAAATGTCTTGATTGTGGACTTTTTCTTCCACAGAGAAGACTTCAGTTTTACAGCTTATGCTACTATTTCATATTTGAAAGTAGGCCCTAAAGCTCATCTTCTGAACAATGAGGAACATATAATTACCATGAAAGTAAAGAAGGACATGAAGGGATCTTTCAAGGTACTGTAAACAAACTGTTAAAATTCTTATTGTTTATTAATAACATACATTCCTCTTAAACATAGGACTTACTTATTTTAAGCTCTAGAATGCCAGAGAACATTTCTTATGTCTCTCCCAGAACTTAGCCCAGGGCTAAGTAAAGATTTCATTTTACCTTATTAACAAAGTACTATTTAAGGCTTAGAAGACAAAATTTTATTTGGAAGAGATAATAATAGCCCATGGGTTTTGCTTAAGTTACATGGATGCTTGAAGGGGAAAACCTATTTTAGCTTTCTGTCGAACTGCTGAGTAACATAACTCCCTAGTTCCAGTCAATGGTCCTTGTATGTTTTAGAGTTCTTTGCTATCTCCGAATACATAATCCCAAAATGTACTGGTAGTAAGATGAGGATAGCTGAGTGGCACCTATGTAACTGGGATACTTAATAACAAAGGCTCTTTAAATACCCTTATATTAGCTTGCTTTGAGAGTGGTAACATTTCAATATACTAATGATGCAAAAGGATTATTATAAATTATCTAACTATGGTTTTTATAAGGTAAAACAATTGAATTTTTACCAGCATTATTTTCTGGATTTACAGGTTGACTTACCTCAGTTTTCTAATTCTGAAGCAGAAAGAAAGATAGAAGAAAAATATTCGGGTAACTTCCAGAATACAGATGTAAAGAAGTGTGGAAGTGTGCTTAAACAGCCTCATTCAGAGAGTACAAAGGCAAAGAAAAGGAAGCTGGATAACTCAGTCATTGACTAAATTTTCCAAAAGAAGCAAATTGCACTCACCTCAACAAAAGATTAATTTTTGAATTGTTTCATTTTATTTACATGGAACTACATTTTCAGAGCCTTAAGCAGTTTTTGGATGAACAGTTTTTATACTTTTTGAAATATTTCTGATTTAAGATTATGAACCACTTGATTTAGAAAACAGAAAACTATCCAATAAAATGAAATACCAAAAAATGTAAATTTTTTAGAACAACATTGAATGCCCTGAATATATAAGATTTACTGAATTGCCATAGCTGGTACTATAATTATACAGCCTATCCTCATAACACACTATAGGTGGATTAAAAGCAGTATAGTGGCAGAAAAAGCACTGGCTTTGGAGTCAGAGAACCTAGACACAAATGCCACCTCTTTTGCTGACTACCTGTATGACCTTGAGCAAGTCATTTAACCTTCCACTAGTCTCTCAGTTCCCTCATCTGTAAAATGAAGGGAGGTTCGATTAGATTAGTGGTGTCATGCTCAAACAGCAATAGGGGCCACTTAACTGTATATAAAGATATCTGAAGGTACATATTGACTTAGGAAACCACCTATTAACATTATGCTTTATTATATTTTTATTATTTTGTTAAACATTTCCCAACTACATTTTAATCTGGTTTGGACCACATGCTTTTTTCCCCTTACTCACAAATTCAAAGACAATAAATATGCTTTATAATATCAAGAGGCACCAGTGTTTTTGTTGCTATTCAGTTATAGGTGAAAACATAAAAGAGCTCCGTTATGACCTAGAGCAGCTAAAGTAAAAGTTATTTGTTTAGAAACTTTAAAATGGCACTACTTAAAATAACATTTCTTGGTAATTAAGTTCAGAAGATTCTTGTTTTCATACAAGCCCCGTTGTCAAAGCCTTTTAGATAGTCTCGGCATTTAAAATGAATTTTTTTCTTAAAGCAACTCCTTTATAACATCAATAGTTTTTTGAACACATTATCCAATAAACTAAGTGGCTGATAAATATTTGAGCAATCATGATGTCTAAGGTATCAAAGCATGTCACAGTTTTTTAAATATATTAACTAATAAACTAAATTGCTGACAAATATTTGAGTAGTCATGATGTTCAAAGTATTCCTGTATAAAGGAACTAATAACATAAGGGCTTCTAGCTTAATGGAGGTGAAACAGATTATTTAGTTAAATGTAAGTACTATCTGTTATATCTCTAAAAGGCATGGCTAGAAGTTCTAAATATTATGAATTTGTTAAGAAATTCAAAAGTAAAATGAGAAGAGTGATAAATTATTGAAAGGATATAGTATTACTGAGTGAATGTGCATTGCTGGAACAATGTCCTAGAACAATCAGGACAGATGTCCTGATTTTTTTTTTTTCAGGCAATTGGGGTTAAGTGACTTGCCTAGGGTCACACAGCTAGTAAGTGTCAAGTGTTAGATTTGAGGCCAGATTTGAACTCAGGTACTCTTGACTTCAGGGCTGGTGCTCTATCCACTGCGCCACCTAGCTGCCCCTAGACATCCTGATTTTCAAAGAAGGAAAAGAGATCAGAGTTTGCAAACTAGAGGCCAATGAGCTAGTCCTCAACAATGGCAAAAAAACCCCACCCCCCCAAAACCAAAAATCTAGAGTATATTATTAACGAGGTACAGCTAGGTGGTACAATGGATGGAGCACTGGGCTTAGAATCAAGACTCATCTTCGTAAGTTCAAATCTAGCCTCAGACACTTTCTAGCTATGTGATCCTGGGCAAGTCACTTAACTCTATTTGCCTTAGTTTCCTCATCTGTGAACTGAGCTGACAAAAGAAATGGCAAATCAGTCTAGGATCTTTGCCAATAAAACCCCAAATGGGGTCACAAAGTCAGGCAGGACTAACACAGATGAACAAAACATTATTAAAGAGAAGGTTAGTGAACATCTAGCAAATTGTCACCAAGGGCCAATATGGCTTCATCAAGAATAGATCATGCTAGATACCCTATTTTCTGTTTCGATAGAATTACTGTAAATGCATAAACTCTATCTAGAATTTCAGAAAAGTCTGTGAGAAAGTCTTATGATATTCTTAGGGACAAGGTGGAAAGATATAAGCTAGACAATAGTTCAGTGAGGTAGATAGAGAAATGACTGAATGGCTGGATCCAGAGTTGTCATTAATGGTTCCATGTCAGCTTGCAAATAAGAATCGAATTAAGTGAGTGACCCAGCAATCTGCTTGGACCCATGTTGTTCAACCCTTTTTTAATCAATGACCTGAATAAAGGCACAGATTGTACATTTATCATTTCTGTGTGATGTGATTCAAAAAATCTTCAACAGGCTACAAATACACAGTTAAAAAGATCAATTTCACATGTACACTATAGCAGAGCTCATGTGCAAAAGAGCTATGAGTTTTAGTGGGCTGGTATCTCAATGTGAGTCAACAGTCTGATATATTAGCTGAAAAAGTTAATGTTATCTTTGGCTGCATTGAGAGACAGTGTAGTAGATGATTAGGGAGGCAGTAGTTCTGCTGTACTCTGCCTTGGTCAATTAGCCAATCATTAAACATTTATTAAATGCCTACTATGCATCACGCATTGGGGATAAATTCCCTGCCTGTAAGGTGCTTGTATTTTATTAGGGAGGACAATATATACATAAATATGTTCAAAATGAATAAAATGGGGGGGGTGGAGGGAGGCAGTGAGCAGCTGAGGGAATCAGGAAAGGCCTCAAGTTGAAGGGGGCACCTGAGCTGAAGGATTCTAAGAAGCGATTATAAGAGAATGCATTCCAGGCATGGGGGACAGTGTATAAATACATAGAGATGGGAGTGCCAGATGTGAAGAATAGTAAGACTGAACTGCAGAAGGTGTGAAGGGGAGTAAATTAGGAAAAGAAAGTTGGTCAAATACCTGGAATATTTAGTGACTAAAGACAGTAGAACTTTGAGACTATAGGAAGATCAGATTTAGAGAAGAACATGACAGCTTTCTTCAAGTGTCACAAAGATGAGGCATTAGACTTGTTTTGCTGGGACCAATTAGGAATAGGGACAGAACTAGGAATAAATGTGTAGAAGTGGCCAATTTAAGCTTAATTTAAGGAAAAAAACTTCCTAACAATTAAAGCTATCTTAAAGTGAAACAGACTATCTTGGGAGGTATGGTTTCTCCTCTTGCTCATCCTGCCTTCCCACCCTTCAACCAAGTCTTCAAGTCAAAGCTAGATGACCAGTTGTTGAATATGAACATAGAGGGGGTAGTCTCGTTCAGGTAGAGGTTTGCCTAGATTGCCTTTACGCTTTCTTTTAGGGAGTCTAAGAGTCAGTGAAATGTAAAATACACATTTCCAAACTATATTATGTGTTCAAGTTGATCAGTAATACAGTATAAAAACACAAAAATTAGTTGGGCATGCTTATTGATATTTTAAATTAATTTCACATCTTTCCACAAAAATATTCATCATTAAGACCTCTGCATAGTTAACTTCAGCTAAGTTGCTATAATGATTCAACTTTCTGCTTTGACTTGAGATTCTTCTTATTTCCAGTGGCTTAAATATTTTTTAGTCAAAATAGTCTTCTATATCAATATTTGGATCTAGCAAATCCTCTCCATATGCTGAAAGGTTCATCTGGTTTAAAATCAAATTTTCAAATGTTTCTTCCAAGTCTGTTTCACCAATTAGAATGGCTCCCATCATCCGTCCGTTTTGCATGACCACTTTAACATATTCCTGTCCTTTGGTACATCTCAGCATTAATTCGTAATCTAAACCTAAGCCCTGGGCATTGTACTTTCCCAATAATACAACCTGAAAAGAGAAGTAAAGGTTATATTTCAATGAGTAATCAAATTAAAAAGAAAATTGTCTTAGTTGAAAAAACTACATTATTAGCAAAAATTAGAAAAAAATGTATGAAATTCACTGAAAATCCTTGGCATCAGATGTGAGATTTGAAATCCAGTCCTTTGACTTCAAAGCTGGGTCTGTTTCTACTGTAAAGGGTATATATCTGTCCATCTTCAAAAAATGAAGAATAAGAGAAGTACTAAAGGACAGGAGAGGTAAAATTGTACAATTGACAGTTTTAAAAAAGGAAGAGGGGTGAATCTTATAATCACAGGCTGAGGAATTCTACAGTGTTATTTAAAGACAATAGTTTGTCACAAAGGAGGTTTCAGTTCTGAGAAAGGAAGGGGATCAAGGAAGTAGTATATCCAAAAATGCCTTATGAAAAGACAAAGAAAAGCATCAATAAAATGAATTTTGAAGCAAAAACTTAACATGATCTTGGGCTACTATCAATAGAAGTACAGCATCTTGAATGAGGGGTGATAATAGCTCTGCTTAAAGCACATATGGAATACTGTTTAATTCTGGGCACCACAGTTTAGCAAAGACATAACAAACTGAAATACTGCTAGACCTGGGCAAGCAGTATGGTAAAGGACTAGTGACAATGCCAGAGGGGGAACTGGTTGAAGGAAATGTAGTTATCTGACCTAGAGCAGAAGAGATTTAAGAGGGCCGTGATAATGGTCTTTCAAGTATTTGAAGGCTATTATATAGATTAGGTTAAATGTATTCTCTTTGAACCCAGAGAAGCAGACTTAGGAAATACAGGTAGAAGTCTTAGATAAGCATTCCAAAAGTGAAATGGGCTGGTTTTGAAACTAAGTTCCCAATCATAGTAAGTCTACAAGAAAAGGGGACATACCACTTCTCAGGAATGCTATACAAGGCATTACTGTGCTCAGGGACAGATTGGTGTATAGGTGAATTCTGAAGTCTCTTCCAACTTAAGAGTTTGAGGTTAATTTTAGTTTAAATTTAGAAGTAGATAAATATTATTTAAATGAGCAAAAAGTCAGATATCAACATTTTGTGTGCAAGAAATATGCCATGTTTGACAATTGATTATAATATAACAAGATAGTTTACCTTATAGTTAAAAAATTTCGTTACATGAGCAAAAAGTTCAAAACTGAAATCCATGTCAATAGAGTCTCCCAGAGTATCTGCAGCCATGCATTTTGCAGCATAGTTTCCCATCTGTCTAGCCTGAGTCCACAGTCTCATCTGAAAGTTGTAGAATTATATTTTTAAAAATTTTGTATATAGTACAGTTTATGATAGTGCTTACTATATTACCAGGTTACATTATCCTTTTATGTATATATGTAAAATTCCCTTTAAGGAACTAAACATAGAACCACAGTTCTGACCAAATTAATTTGCCAAAATTAAATTGCAATTGCTTTTACAAACTAAAAAACAAACAAAATGATTTTGATAAATGTTACCTCAGTTCAAAGTTTGCTGCATTGGAAAGAATTTTTGAATTTAAGAAAATTGAATATTGAAATACACTGATTTTGTTATAAGAAGCAGTACGGTGCAGTGGACAAAGAGCTAGCTTTGAACCCAGGAAGCACTAGGTTTCAGATCCTGTTTCAGATACTAGCTGTGTGACCATGGACAAATCTCTTAACCTCTCGGTGCTCACAGGTAACTCTATATTACATCGGTGCTGATCTTCATCAGTGAAAGAAATTCCATACCAGGGGTTCCCTAAACCAAAGAAAAAGCACAGATACAGATCCTGACACCCCTCTCACCATCCTCTGGGAAAAAAAGGGCAAAATTTATACTTGACATGACACTAAGAATACATTTAACATAACCTGGCTTGTATACATGCTTTAAATAATGTTGGCTAAGGAACTTGTTTCTGCTACTTGATATTTCTCTCCTCACCAGTTCCAAGTAGAGTCAAGACCAAGATCAGCCTGGGGAGGACAAAGGTTGGAAAATAAACCACTATTACCATTCACTTGTCTCAATGACATTTCTAGAGTCCCCAACCTAAATGCTTGTGAAAAAATGACTTAGCCTGAGTCTGAGGGTTTTTGAAAAATACAGATTAATCTTCAGTCCTTTGAATAAAACAAACTAATATTCTTTGATAAAGTCTAAGTGGAAAAAACTTAACACAAGAGGTAATTTTTTCATTCTTTATTATAGTAGTAAATATTCTAACACCTTGAAAGGGCTGTGTGTTTCAGAGATAGGAGTGTAAAGGGAACAAGTGTGATTGTGTTCTGTTCCAAGTGGGCCAAGGAAGTAAAGAAACTCCTATTAGAAACAACAGGTGGTAGCAGTAGGAAGTGAACTAGATGATCGCTAAAACTCACAAAAGAAAAAAAAAAAAGAGATCACTAAGGAGCCAACCGCCAACCTAGAAGCCATATACTACACATACTTCTGTGGAAGGTCTTCAGAGCCATCAGTGCCGGAACCTGGGGAGTTCCCAATGAAGCAAAGGGAAATAGGTTCCTGGAGTCCTAAATGATAATTCTTATTAACAGTCTCATAAAAATGTTACACACAATGATTAGCTTTAGTATTGGTAAGATAACTACTCTTAAGTCCTACTTCAATATCTCATTGTAGTATATAAGTGACCCTGGGTTCTCATAGCCTATGCCATAAGTTCTGGAAGGTCTTATGTGGATGATGCGAAAGTTTCAAAGGTGCACCTAATGATGAAGTGTCACCTAAGGAAATGGGGAGAAGGGTCAATAACAGTTTAGCCTAAGGTTACAACTCTCAAAAAAGATTATTAAAGCACAGAAGGGTTGAGATTTGTGTCTATGAAGTGAACACATATCAAAGAAATCACAGATCCTTGAAGTATTAAAGGAATCGGTTCTGGCACATCAAGGGTTATTAAATAGATATTTGTGAAACTGGCCTGAGAACCTAATTCAAATTTGTAATATTTTTTCTATTGAAAAACATGCAATTCCCAGCATGACTGAAAAAAATTGGTTTATAAAGGTAATGGAATGTTAATGTGCAGTCAGAAATGACAAATATCAAGAATTCTGATAAACACAGGGTGATCTATATGAACTAATGCAGAGAAGCTGGGAATTAATAACTCAGAACGTATATACATTGAGATGTACTGAGTGCATCAGATATTTTGGTCTGTTTTCTTTGTTACAACAAATCTTTTTAAAAAAATGTACCCCCATTTTCTGAGGGGGAAAACACCTTTTGAAAAATAATTCTTTCCTAAACTGGGGATTATCAGATATGCTGATATGATTATCAACCTTACTTTACTAAATCTGTGAAAGTAGAAGCTTTATCTTTTATATGAGAGTGTGTGTGTGTGTGTGTGTGTGTGTGTGTGTGTGTGTGTTAGAGACAGAGGGAGAAAGAGACAGAGACAGACAAACTTTTCTCACCATGGACAAGTCATTGAACCTCTGAGCTTCAGTTTCCTTACTTATAAAACAGGGATAGTGATAACTTATATTATCTTTCTTATACAGTTGTAGCAGGATGACTGAAATTATTTTAATTGTAGAGTGCTAGATATTAAATTTTATAATTTTGCTTAACTAGTATGAGTAACGTTTACTTTGAGGAAAAGGTTCCAACAAAGTTATTCTCAGTATTTTTTTTCCGGTTATAAAACCAAATGATGTATTCTCCAGTAAAAAACAAAACAAACAAACAAAAAACCTCTCTAGTAAAAATCTGTTGAAAACATTTATTTCAGAAAGGATTATCGGGATGGTCAGCTCCATAGAAATTTTGGAATTAACTTTTCCTTGGCAAAACTTTTAGTACTTTTCCCTGTTGTGGAATTTTCTGCCATCTTGACACACCATAAAAATTTCAACTCTATCTTAAAATCCCTTCACTAGACATTCACACTACTCTAAACTTTGCTCTTCTCTTTGTTAAATTATCAATTTTTTATATGAGTATAAATTTATACTGAAACTTGGCCAAAGAAAATAAAAATGTTTAGGCAAGGAAGCAATTATAGCTATTTTAAGTATGTGAGGGGCTATCATATAGAAGAGGGATTAGACTTGTTTTTCCCTGGCCACAGCAGGTAGGAGTAGGAATGACAGGTAGAAACTGCAGAGATATAGATTTCAGCTTGATAAAAAGCAAAAATTTCCTAACAATGAGGAGTATAAAAGTGTAATGGACTCTTTTAGGAGTGATTATTTGCAGCCTATAGAGACCTTCAAGTAAAAGGCTGCATGACACCTTGTTGGAAATTTGTAGAAAGGATTCTTGTGTTCAGGTTTAAGCTGGTTTAGATTAGCAGATTTCAAGTTTTTTGGTCTCAGGGACCCTTTACATACTTTTTTTTTTTTTTTGCTTTTTGGTGAGGCAATCGGGGTTAAATGATATGCCCAGGGTCACACAGCTACTAAGTGTCAAGTGTCTGAGGCCGCATTTGAACTCAGGTCGTCCTGACTCCAAGGCCTGAGCTCTATCCACTGCAACACTTAGATGCCCTGACCCTTTACATTCTTAAAAATCGCTGAAGACTCCCCAAAGAGATACTGTTCATGTGGGTTATATTCTCTATCTAAATTTATCATCTTAGTATTATTACTAAAATAGTTTTGACCTCCTGGACCCCCTGAAAGCATTTCAGGAACCCCCTGACCTGCAATGAGTCCGGCAGCAAATCACTGAGAAACAAGTAATGCAAATGGATTCTTTTAAAATGGCAGTAAGTGAAATATGGAACAGAATAAAAGTTACCCAGGGAACAAAATACTTAATCTCCAGTCTCCACTTTTGAAAGAGGTTAAAACATGTGTTTTGGTCTGGACTTATAATCACAATGGTGTGAGGAACTCCTGGTGAGAAAAGCCCTCAATGCAGCTCTGAGGCAGGGCTTGAACTCAAGCTTTCCGGGCTCCAAGGCCAGTTCTTATTCCACTATGCCATGCTACTGAAACGAAACAATATTTTACTCTCAAACTTTTAAGTAATAACAAATACAAGGAAAACCACCACAATATTTTTAAAAAATCTGAAAAAAGACAAAGTGGCCTGTGCCAATACTATGCTTACTTAACTAGGATTAAGGCTAATTTCTACTCATTGTTCCTTAAGTTTTTCAATGTTACATCATCCTATATGGTGCCTTAATCACTTGCAGAAAAATTGATTACGTGGGAACAACAGGTTACATTACATAAAAGTATAACATTAGATAGGCTGGCTTACCTGCTGCCAGACTGGACTAGGTTGCCATGATGCAGTACAGATATCACCTGCAGCATATATATTGGGAAGTGATGTACGCATATGGTCATCCACTTTCAGGCCACCATCTTCACCTAGCATAAACTAAGAATATGTGCAAATAAATAATAAAAATAAAAAAGATAGCAAAACAAGGCCTTTTCCATGTTCATTGGTAGACTAAATTTAATGAATAAAAGAAAGCAGGAAGAGGGCTCAGTGCACAAACCCAAACCAACCAACCAACTAACCACTTAAAGAAAGAAAATCTTCAAAGAACTATTTAAAACTCTTTTAGACCAGCGTCCAGCTATCCTACTTTCTTCCTTTTGGGGTTTCATCAGTCTGAATTGAAAAATGAGCCTGTGTAACAGCAATATTGTACAATGACCAACTGTGAATGACTCAGCTATTCACAGCAATACAAAGAGCCAAGACAATTCTGAAAGACTTATGAAAAATACTATCTACCTCCAGAGAAAGAACTGATGGAGTCTGAATACAGATCGAATCATACTTTTACTTAATTTTTTTCGTAACTTTTTTGATTAGTGTTTTCTTTTCACAACATGACTGATATGGAAACATGTTTTTCATGACTGCACATGTATAACCTGTATCAAATTGCTTGTGTTCTCAATGTAGAGGGAGGGAAGGCAGATAGAGAGTTTGGAACTCAAAGTTTAAAGAAATGAATGTTAAAAATGGTTTTTTCATACAACTAGAAAAAATAAAATATTAAACAAAAAGAAAAATGAACCCGTGTACTTCTTATAGATTCATAAAATTTAAGTGTTTATCAACTAAAAGGCAGGCCCATTTACTACCGCACTGCCAACCCTTCAAAATTCATTAGTTGATTTAGGCTCATGTCAACAACTTAATTTTAAATATCAAGTTGAAGTAAGTGTATTCATGGAACTGATAACTATTTACGATAATCAAGGAATTGATGCTACTATAAATCAAGAAATAAATATAGCCAAAATGAAAACCACTACACTGGGTGCTTAATAAAATTTCAAACCCCAATTTTGGAACAAATTCTGCATGTTTTTTGAGTTAGACTTCTGCATAAAGATTACTAACATTCCACTATATCCAAATAAATGACATTTTCAGATAAATACAAAGTGTTTTCTTACATTGTTGCCATCGAGGAAAGGCTTAACATTTGGCATGACCCCAGTTGCACTGACAATAAAATCACAGCCATATATCTTCTCATTGGTCAATTCTACATATACAGGCCACATATCTAAAAACAGTGAAGACCTCAGACTCAGAAAGTATCAACAGGTCAGTAAGTATTTATTTAGCACTAAATGGGCCCAGCACCATATGAATATAAAAATAAACATCAAAACAAAATTGCAATCATTAGTTATAAGGCAGATAAACTTTGAAATGTTAATAATTCTTGTTCTTTAAATAAATTAGGCATAATTCTTCACCTAATTCACAAATCTAACTAATCTGCTTTCAAAAATTTCCCAGAAGAGCACTAAGCATACAATATATATCTACTTCTATTAATAAAAAAATAAAAACCAAAAAATTATGGTACTTTCAAACAACTGTAAGTTTGCTAAGTTTTACTTATACTTCAGTTGGACTAAACTACCCACTTCACAACATGCTCTTCCTTCAACGACTCATTCAAGTTCTTTGAATTGCTCTTTGTCCTATAAAGGAAAAAAACTTTCAGAGCAAAATGAATTTATTTAAGCCTCACATTGGCTGAGTGTAATGGTTGGAATAGTGGCTGAAGAAATGATTTACAAACTTTGAAAAATGTAATTAATTATAATAATTTAGTTTATCTATATTTATAGAATACCTTCATATATGTGTGTGTGTATGTGTGTGTTTCAAATACTTAAAAGAAATTATAAAAAAGTAAAATAGATCATAAATAGTTGTAAACTATTCTTTCAATATTTACCTTTATCAGTTGACTTATCCTGACAATCTCTAGGAAAAGGTGAGGATGTTTTCTTCAGTTGCTTAAATTCTTCCTGGTGATAAATGTTTTTAACTTCACACATGGTTTCAATGTGAACTTTGTGGGAAAACTAAAAATAAAAAAAAAAGAACTTGATAGTTACCATAAAACATAACATTAGGAATAACAATTTATTTGTATTTATAAAGCTTTTAATATTTAACTTATAGGAATTTATAGTATATTTATAGTAAGCCCAACATGTAGAAAAGCAAATCCCTTCAATCTAAATGATGATTCAATAAAAAAAAAAAACTCTTAAATGACTTCACATACAAAACCAAATACGAAACAGTAATTGCCTTCAAAGTGCTTACTTTCTACTGGGGGGAGGGGATAGAGAAAAGGCAAGTACAAAAATAAGTTTAGGCCAAGGAAACTGGAAAAGGGAGACAGCACTAAAAACTGAGAGCTCAATGAAAGTTTAATAGAGGAAGTGTTAAGCTGTGGTGAACCTTGAAGGAAGACAACTCTGAGGCAGAGATGAGTCCAATTTGGGTGGAATGTAGAGTTTGTGAATCAAACAAAGAACATTTTTTAAGCACCCATTACACCAAACACTGAAAAAGAGAGAAGCATTAAGTAAGGCTGGAAAGTTGGAGCCAGACTGTGGAAGGACATAAATGACAACCTAAGGAGTTTCTATTTTATTCCAGAAGTAATGGGAAGTGATTGAAAGTTTTTGATCTAAGGAGTTAGATGGTAAGATATCTTTGGAGGCTTACTTCTGGCAGCTCTGTGGAAGGCAGACTGGAAAGAAGAAAGAATGGAAGCAAAGAAAACAATTAGGAGGCCACTATAGTATTGCATAAGAAAGAGGGTGATTCAGGGTGGTGGCAGAATGAATGGGACAGCTATTTGGCACAAGTGATAGAACGCTGGGCCTGGAGTCAGGAAGATCTGAGTTCAAATCTGGCCTCACACTTACTGTGTGACCCTGGGTAAGTCACTTAACCTGTTACTTCAGTTACTTCATCTGTCAAATAAGCTGGAGAAGGAAATGGCAAACCACTTCAATATCTTTGCAAAGAAAACCCCAAATGGGCTCACAAAGAGTCAGACACAATTGAAGCGACTGAACAACAACAAAGTGGAGAGGAGAGAAGATGAATTAGAGAGATGTCAGACAAGCGATCGGATATGAAGAATAATACACAAACAAAAGTTGTGAATCTAGGTGACTGAGGCTGGTGGTACCCTAAAGGCAGCTAGGTGTTACAGTGGACAGAGCACAGGAGTTAAGGGGACCTGAGTCTGAATTCAGCCTAGAACACTTTATTACGTGACCCTGGGCAAACCACTTAGCCTCTACTTCAGTTTTCTCATCTGTAAAATGGAAATAATAATAGCACCTATATCCCAGGGTTGTTTGTGAGGATAAAATGAGTTATCTGTAATCTGAAAACTTAAAATCACTGTTATTATTGTTACTGCTTGTCCTAAACTGGCAGGTATTAAGGAGCAAATTTATGGTAATAGATGAGTTCTGCTTTCAGACGTGTTGATGCCTATACATAGTTCAACAGGAGATGCCCATCA
This sequence comes from Vombatus ursinus, assembly GCF_900497805.2. Lineage (NCBI taxonomy): Eukaryota > Metazoa > Chordata > Mammalia > Diprotodontia > Vombatidae > Vombatus > Vombatus ursinus. The sequence continues at coordinate 44,031,274 of NW_020954608.1, forward strand.
GGTAGCTGATAATGTGGGACTGGCATAAGGTGAGATTAGGCCTAGAAATAAAGGTTTGAGTATCATCAAATTATCAACATGACACTTAAGACCTCAGAAAAAGATAAGACTATAAGGCAGTATACCGTAGTGAATAGTGACCTTGAAGTCAAGAAGATCGGAATTCAAGTCCAGCCTTTGACATATCCTGTCTGTGTGATCCCGGGCAAGTCTGTTAACTTTTAAATGCCTTCAGCAGGTTTCTAAGATTTAAGTTTCAGAGAAGCTGCTGACCTGTGCTAGTGCAGGAAGTTTCCCTATACTAGTGAAATCACAGACCTAGTTCCTATTTCAAATATCAAAGTGATACTTGAAACATCAGAAGCAGATGAAATCACCAATGGAAGGAATGGAGAGAAGTCAAATGACAGATGTCTGGGAGATGACCATACTAAGAGGTCAGTAGATAGATGATGATTCATCAAAGCAGACTTGAGAAGGGGTGATCAAACCCATAAAAGGAGATCAGGAGAGAGCAGGACTATACAAGCTAAAGAAGAAAATTTTCCAGGAAGAAAAGAGTGGTCAATGGAATCAAATGCTGCAGCGAGAACAAGGTGGTTGAAGACTGAAAAAAGACCACTGGATTTAGCAGATAAGGGATCAGTGGTAATACCGAACAGTTTTAGTTCATCAGCAGTACACGATTACATAAAACTGAAGAGTGAGTGGGTGGCTGACAAAGTGGGCACAAAAAAAAAAACATTTTTTTTTGGTCAAGTGTTCAGTATTAACTATGTTAATAGTTTGCCTCTGAATAATCACTTCTAGAGTCTGTCTCTGAAGCAAATGTTTAATTGGACAGCATTTAAATGAGGAGAAGAATCATGTAGTAGGTCAACAAACGTTTAGTGAAGTTTTCTGAAAAAAGCACTGGCTTTCCTGGGGTTCTAGTTCGAACCCTTCAACAATTTACTGTATGACCTTAGGCAACTTACTTTAAACTTACAGGGATGGACTTTCCCCCTTTTTACAATAAGGGTTAATTAGAGGATATAATTTTTAACTCTACTATCCCACAGTTCTATGTCTATAATGTACACTTAAAATGGCCTCTGAGAAATTAAAAGAAACAGTTAATGAAAACAGTTTATAGTTATTTTTGGTAGTCCTAGGGAACTGCAGAACTTTTAAAATAAAGAATTTTGCAATTGCATTCTCCAAATACAATCTTATAACCCTTCACATCTCTCCCTCTCAACACAATGACTAATCCTCACATTTCCTTTGTATGCTCTTCAGCTTAATAATGCCCTTCTTAAAATACGGTTGTTGTTGAGTCGTTTCAGTCGTGTCCAACTTTCTGTGACCCCATTTGGGGTTTTCTTGGCAAAGATACCGGAAAGGTTTACCATTTCCTTCTCCAGCTTATTTTACAGATGAAGAACTGAAGCAAACAGGGTTAAGTGACTTGCCCAGGGTCACAGAGATGGTGTCTGAGGCTGGATTTGAACTTAGGTCCTTCTGACTCCAGGGTCACATTCTATCTGCTCTGCTACCTACCTGCCCTTTAAAATATGGTACCCTGAACTAGACACAATATTCTTAATTGTGATCTGCCCAGGATAGTGTACAGTAGATATGGCATCTCCGTAGGCACAGACATCATGTCATTCTAAATGAAGCCTAGGATTTTATTAGGTTTTTTTGGCTTCCATACTATACTATTGTCTTATTCTTCACTGCTTTTCAGCCATACCTTTAACAACTATTCCAATTAAGATATCTAATTAGTTTTGGCTCAATGTTTGTTCTAGTCAAGATTTTTTTGGATCCTGACTCCTTTACTCAATGTTAGCTATCCTTAACAGCTCTGGATAAGCATGCAATCTCGGGCTTTTCCCAAGTAAATTAGGCCTCAGTTTCTTTGTCTGTAAAATGGGGATAATAATGCTTATAGTAATAATGCTGGTAATAAGTCTACATAGGACTTCTACAGTCCTATGGGATGCATGTAAAATATTTTTGCAAATTTTAAAGTGCTATATAAATGTCAATTTATTGTTATTATTCATAAAAATGCTAAACAATAAAGGGCCAAGGGCTGGAAACTTCCTTCCAAAGTGACATGGAATATGGACTCATTGGATCTGCTATTCGACCAACGTATGAACAAGAATTCATCCTACTGTACTAGTACTCTTGAGACTAGTAGCTTCCAAACATTTTTGAATACACACAATTGTACAATTCACAAATATGTGAATGTGTACTTACTTATAATTTACAAATGGGTAACTCAATAGGAGGCTATTGTAACAGACCTGGGGAAAGATGATAAGAGTCTGAACTAGGGTGGTAAAGGAAAAGGGACAGATACGAGAGATGTGATAATAATAATAACAGTAATAATAACACTTAGCATTTATATAAGACTTATTATGTACCAGGCACCATGCTAAAGAGCTTTACAAATACTATTTCATTTGATACAACTACCTTGGGAGGTAGCTGCTATTATGATTCCCATTTTATAGTTGAAGAAACTGAGGCAAACAGAGGTGAAGTGACTTGTCCAAAAGTCACATAAGTTACTAAGTCTCTGAGACTGAATTTGAACCCAGGACTTTCTAACTTCTGACCCAGTGCTCTATCTACTGTACCACCTAGCTATCTCAGTAAGAAATGAAATGATTTGGAAACTAATTGTATATATGGGGTCAAGAGATGGGATGTATATAAAATATTTTTGCAAATTTTAAAGTGCTACATAAATGTCAGTTTACTGTTATTATTGATAAAAATGCTAAACAACAAAGGGCTGGAAACTTCCTTCCAAAGTGACATGGAATATGGACTCTTTTGAGTCCATGACACCAAAGCTGGGAGCCTGAATAACTGAAGAGATTATAGTGTCATAGATAGTAATAGGGAGGTCTGAAGGAAGGGAAAGATGATGTAACAAGATCTTCAATCTGAAGCAACCCATATATGTCTGCTCAATCTGTGTGTCTCACAAAAGCAAAAATGAAAATAAGTTTTTATGCTGAAAGGAATTCCATTCTACTAAGCATAAACAACATGTACATAAACAAATAAATACAAAGCAATTTGGGGTTAGGGGATGGGACAGAGGAGAACACTAACAACTGAGGGGAAATCATCTAACCTAACCCAGGCTTTTTCACTGTGAAACTAATGTTTCTAATCCCTTAATATAGATTCTTCAAGGATCTATCTTTAGGCCTCTTTTCTTCTCTCTACAGTACCTCTAGTGGCAATCTCATTCACTCATATAACTTCTGTTACCACTTTTGAATAAAAACATTAGAAATTAATTTTTATGTAATTAACCAATAAGCATTTATTAAATGCCTACTACATGCCAGGCACAAAGGATAAAAGACAAAAATGCAAAGTTCCTAGACCTAAAGGAGCTTGCATTCTGTCAAAGAAGGTGTAGTGCTTTACTAGGAGAGCAAAGAAGGTGAGATGGCTTGTTCCAGGGTAGCAGAGCAGGATCCTCTCCTGCCCCCTGACCCCTGCTCGCTATCCCTTTACCACTACCCTACAGTTGGGCCATCTCTAGTCATCCTGATGAATATCTGCCCACTAGACCCAGATGGCTCTGGAGGAAAAAGTGAGGATGGTGACCTTGCATAGTACTCCCTCACTCAAATCAAAGGCAATTGCAAGTCATGTCCCTGATGTCAAGGTCCTCTTTGAAAATGAAGGACAAACACAACAACTACCTTACAGGCTCTCATCACTGCTGCCTGGATTACAAGCAACAAGCTTCTTTACAGCCTTTTTTACTGCCTCCCTTCTCCTTCTGCTCCAAACCATCCTTCCCATTCCATCAGGATTACGGTTCTTACACCAAGATCTAGTTGTGTTACTCCTCTGCTTAAAAAGCTTTAGAAATTCCCTCCCCAGTAGCTTGCCAGGGAAAGTTCAAACTCCTCAGTCTGACATTCAGAGATTTCCACCTTCTCACACAACTCTGTCTATCTTGCCTTAGCTCCTGTTATTTACCTCTATGAACTCAACACTCCAGTCCAACTGGACTCTCTCTGCCTCCTGGTCACTCTCCTGCCAGACCTTGGTTTCTGTGTTTACATATATCTGGCATGTCCTTCTTATCTGCTTGCTTAAGTTGCCCCTCTCCACTTCTGCACCCCTCTTTGGAGCCCAACTCAAATATAACCTCCTCCATGAAGCCTTTCCTCATCACCAGCTATGGCAATAATCCTCCTGCTCAGACTTTACACATACATTACAGAATTACATGTAATATAGCATGTTACAGCTCTCTGAGTTTGTGATTTGTCTCCTTCCTACACTATGAGCTTTCTGAAGCCAGGAACTGTGTTGAAGCAAAACTTTATATTTCTCCTGGCTCTCAGCACAGTGCGGTTCAATGCAGCAGACACTTAATGAATATGGATTTTTTTTTTTGGCGGGGGTAGGGGTGGGAGTTATGGTTAAGTTTAAAAAAATTCAGTTTCATTAAACAAATTATTTATTAAACATTTTTGTCATCTTTAAGTTCATGAAATAACATTAAGGAAACTGAGCATATTTTATTTATCTCTATAAGTAAAGAAAAGGGCTTAAAAATAATACACTGGTGAATTTAATTTGATATAAGGATTGCATTAACAGACTTGAACAGGCTACCAATGCAGTTTGGGCTACCCCTGTACTACTTTTTTTGTTTGTAAATTTTTAAATTTTAAATTCAAATACACAAGGAAAGAAAAAAGAAACTTAAATACTAAAACTAATACAAAATAAAAAAGAAAAAAAAAGCACTGCCATGTGCACAGCAGAATGTGAGAGAATTCAAAATATACAGCAATAAATTTCCATTTCAAGAAAGCTTATGTAATAAAGACTACACATTGTGTTGAGAGCTATCCATCTTCTCTTTGCTTCCTTTTATGTTTTCTTTTGTTCTCTGCTGTATACTTTTCACTTTGTTCTTTTTCTCTCCTTCCTCTTCCCTGAACTGCTCTCAAAAGAAAATTAGTAACTATTGATTCAGATATGCAACTACCCAAGGCAGGAGGGATAAATCAAATGCTTTCCTAGATGGTATAACTAGAAAATGATACAGTAACTGTCTTGTGTACTTTCAAAAATATTTTGTGTTTTTGTCAATTCAGGGAGATATTTAAATTTTGCATTTATAGAAATTAATTAGGTACAGAAACACATACCTCTTTTGTTCCTTTAAGATTTAAACCTTCATGCCAATCAGGTCCCAAGGCACTGCCTAGATTATCAGCATCAGCTATGGCACTTGCTTTCTTTTCACTTTCTGAAAACAAAGAAGTTAGGGTCAAAAAGCAAAAACCATTTACAAGTGAAAGAACCTCTGGATGTGTTCTGAAGCTCAGGTTTAGATAGTACAGACTAGGTTTCCTTTTAAACTCCAAGTTGTAAATGCCTTCTAGTTTGTAAATGCCTTCCTCAATTTTCACAGAATGTGCCTATGTCTATGTACCTTCTTCATTTATATTTGTGTGCTACAGAATGCACCTAAAGTCACACAACCATGCTGATTTTGTCAGCTACAAATTTATAAACTAATCTCAACTGAACTATTACTATTGTGACTCAATCCATTTATTCTTCTCTAATCAACTCTTTAACAAACTTCCCACAGACCTGTTCTAAACCTTATCTTCTTACAACTTTTCTGTACCACTTCATCACTACTACTCTACTCAGGCTTGCTTCTCTCAAGAAGCAGAAAAGAGGTCATCCAAACATAAGCTTCCTCTTCTGCTCTCTTACATGCCTCTAAATCCCTCAAAATTAACCTCTCCTCTCATTCTTTCCTCTTTTGTTCCATCCTCAAATGAAAAAAATCTTTCTTTCCGAGGACAACCCCTGTATTTGTGCTCCTAATCAAAACTACTTTGGAAGCAAATATAGTTTGTGGCTTTAAATGCTAGATACACCTTCTCTAATGCCCCCAAAACACTGGGGAAGGAGAAGATATATTCTTTGTTTGTCACTGACACTTTCGGCCCCTCTAAACATTACTAAATGTCCTCTGACTTAAAGTAACTAAATTGTTCCAGATAGAAAGGAAAGGGAAATAACTTTAAAAAATTTACCTTCTATTTTATATCTGGTTCTTTTACATGTGATTTTAGCTTCAGATTTTTTGGAAGTGAGCTCTGAGGTCAGGAATTCTGCTGCTCCAGCATCAAAGAAAGCATTCCCAATTGCTTTGTCTTTTATAGCCCAAATCACCTCACAACCTTCAATTTCATACCTGAAGAGGATATTAAACTGCACCAGTATAGTTACAAATGAGTTACAAAAAAACTATTTAAATCTAAACAACTAATTGACTATTAACCAAGAAACATCCTGAGTAAAGATGGAAAAAGAATGTCTAACGTGCAACACATTATTAGAATAAAAGGCTTATTGTAGATTTACAAAAAGAAATTATCTGATAGCCCAAAAGAACCCACAACTGACCAATTTATAATGAATATTGGCAAAATTCCATTATAGTGAAAATTTCTACATAGAAGATTCTATATAACAAATCTATTTCCCAGAGGCATTATGGTGTAAAACAAAAAAGTCACTAAATTGAGAGTTAGAAGACCTCAGTTTGAGTCCTTTTCTGCTGTTTACTACCTAATGTAACTTTGGGTAAATTGCTTTATCACTCTTGGTCTCAGTTTCCTTATGTGAACAATTAGGAGACTGAATTAGATCTCTAAATTCCATTTTCCCTCTAACTCCATTAATCCCCATTCCTGTGTAGGGCCCACAGTGATGATGGTTTATTTTTTTAAAATCTGGTCAATATATAGGTTTATCTTGTAAAATAAATGATTGCTCTAGTAACCTCTACTAAAGTTCTATTCTGATGCCTCACTAGGAGGGGAGGCAAGCCTGGATTCTTAAAGGCCATGCCAGTGGAGTACAAGCTCTTAAAGATCTTACACCAAGGCCTGAAGTCTGAAAGCACAGACCCAATGACAGACTATACTGCAATTTTAGGACCAATCTAACTAAGTTCACAGAAGTTTATCACCAAGCTGGCCATAGGGTGATGAAACATTCAACTACAATAACTCTAAAGATCACCTACAAGGGCGCAGAAAGGTTGAGAATGCATTAAGAACTTACATGAATAAATATACATCCTTCAAATGGTGAAGGAGTAGAGAGAAGTAATCTGGTAATAATCATTCCTCTAAAGAACATTCAAGCTTTCCTCATCTAACGAAGTCTCAACTAAAGTCCCTTTGCCAGGGTACCATGGTAACATTATATCCAAATACACTCCTAAATCCTCCTCTACCACTCAGATAACAGATCACATGGCCATTTTTCGAAAAGAAAGCCGGAAATAGTAGATGTCCCCTGGGAAAGTTTGTTAGGCTCAAACCTGGGTGGGTATGCACCTTAATGAATATCACCTATTGTCCCACTAGCACCATAAAGCAGTGTCCTAAAGACATGCTTGCAACACTCTATCAAGTTGTAGGAATTACAGAGGCTCCACTGATGCTTCTGCCCCTGGGAAATTCACTTTCTTGACAAGTCAAAGTAGGAGATGGACCTACAATCAAAATTCTTCACCAAGAATAACACTGTTTCTTTAGTTTATTTATTTATTTTGCATTCCAATCATGGATTTAATATTTTATTCCCTCTTCCCAATTACACGTAAAAACAATTTACATTTTTTTTTTCAAATTTTGAGTTCTACATTCTCTCTCTTCCTTATACATCTGTAGTCATGCAAAACACATTTCCATGTACATGCTGTTCTTCCCTTCATTTTAAGTAGGAAAAGTTCTCAGTACTTTTGGATCTTCCTCAAAGGGGTAGCAGCATTAGTCTAAGCACCTGTCTCCTTTCATGCCTTGGGTTATCATGACCAGATGAGGTACTTACACTGGCTAATTCCAGAAAGATTTATTTTGAGCTTTCATAGTACAAATTCTGACCATCTAAAAAGCATCTCCCATTTATAAACACTCTTTTATGGAACAAACTGTAATGTCCTGTTTATACAAAACCAGTTAATGAATAACATTAAGTAACATTTATCACAACTAATATTATATCAGGAGGCATAAGGGACAGCTGATTTCTTTATTGTTTGTTCTGATACTAACTAGGTCCCTTATTTCAAACAACATTCCCCCAAATCCCACCAAAACCAAAGTCATATCATAGAAAAAGATTCAGGAGCATGGAAGAAAATGATGTATTCTTTTTCAGTTAGGTTCACTAGTCCTTAGTCAAAACATATGTGAGCTTTACAAAGGAGGAATCCAACAGTAATGGGAAAATAGTGCTTCTGTTTCTAAGATGATACTAAAGTGATAAAAAGAAAGCTAAATAGTGGGCAGCGATAGAGATGATGGGTAACTACATACTTGTGAAATTATAAAAAAGTATGCCATTTTGAAGAGGATACTATTAACCCTTGGAACCTAAAGATACATTCCCTCTTTTTTTCTTGCTTCTATGGATAGCTATGGATAGTATTCCCACCACTAAACAAAAATAAGGAAGATGCTATAAGCACTATAGAACTAGTAACAAATGAGGGCAGGAAATTTTTCCAAGTAAAAGAAGAAAAAATAGTGTTGTTAAATGAATGGAAAATACTATGAAAAAATATAATCATAATTAAATCACACTAAAATCGGAAGATTCTTAAAGTATAAAGAATATATTATATATATATACATACATATATATATATATATACACATACATATTGTAATATTAAAAAAAACCTCATTGCTCAGGAGTGTTCCTTCTTAAACTGATCAAAGAAACGCTAACTGGACACAGAACTCTTCTTGATCTCTACCTATGTTACTAGATATTTCCTTATCACTTACCCCTAAATCACACTTATTATTGATCTGTTTTGCTATCTCTATACTATGTAATTTTTTTATGTCTTGGTTTATTCTATGCCCCAAATACACATGAGTGCTAGATTGTATGTTCCCAATGGACACAGGTTTTATATAAGCTCATGGGATGGCAGATTTAGATAGAGAACCAATTAGTCCAACTCCTTCACTTTACATAAGAGGAAACCAAGGCCGAGAGAAGTCAAATAATTTGCCCAAGGTCTCACAGGTAGTTAAGTGGCAGAGGCAGGATTTGAAATTGCATCCTACCACTATAAACCCAGCAAACTTCCCACTGCACTATTTTACTGTAAGTTTCTTAGAATAGAACTACATACAATCAACTACTTAATAAATGATTTGGTAAGTCAGACTACTGAACATTTATGAAACTTTTCACCTTTTCTTAACCTTCAATAATATTTAACTATTATCTGTTTTTCTTACAGAACAAGGCAATAATCTGGAACAAGAGAGGTAACAGTAACAACGCAGGGTTTTAGATGCTGAAGATGCTTTATATTGCCTATCTCTTACTTTAGAGAGGCTACTCCCTGTTGAGAGGGAAAGATAGTAAACTTTCTGTATTTTTGTACCTTTGGGTAAAAATAGTAACTTAGCACAAAAATCTAAAGCAAGTATTATAACACCCCTCCTTACTCTTAGATACCAACTTGCACTACAAGAACAAAGCACAAGGATAAAGTGAACCAATGTATTTATTAGTCAATGCAGAATATCGAGCAATGACCATATTTTTTGAACCCCATATACAACTATGTTGAATTGAAAATAATCCATGTTTATCAAACTTGAAGGGCCTTGCTGCTGAAGATACTATACTTCTGAAAGAACTGTATGAAAACACTAATATTGTAGATCTTAGTTTCTAGTCCTTATACTATCTGGAGAGAGCAAGTCAAGTACTATCTTCGAAAATTAATAAAAAAAAAATTCAAATATTTTTATCCAGTTAACAGCCTTTTTATCTTCTGGTTTGCTAAAAATCACTCAAAGTCCCAGAGCCATTTATTTATTTATTTATTTTTGTGAGGCAATTGGGGTTAAGCAACTTGCCCAGGACCACACAGCTAGTAAGTGTCAAATGTCTGGTCTGAGACTGTATTTGAACTCAGATCCTCCTGACTCCAGGGCCGGTGCTCTATCCACTGCACCACCTAGCTGACCCGCCAAAGCTATTTATTTATTTTTTGGTTAAGCAATGGGGTTAAGTGACTTGCCCAGGGTGACACTGCTAGTAAGTGTTATGTACGCCAGAGCTATTTATTAAGAAGCACAAAGTATACTTACACTAACTCAAGTGCAATGCCCCCATTCCCAACGATTGTTATTCTTTTAGCTTTAGTGAGTTGCTTTTGAAATTCCTGTATTGAAGAGAGAACAATCAGAAATCTTACAGCAGTACTACAAAAGAATACCATAATAATTTTATAGCCTAATGGTTTGTTTAATTTGTAGAGGAGCCCCAGTACTACCCCACCTCTCCATTTTTCGAAACTCCCAAACCACGTGTTCATTTTCTCCTTTAGTTCTCCTTCTTTGAGCTGTTCTTACAGGATTGTTGTGAGGCTCAAGACAAGATAATTTATGAAAAGCACTTGGAAAACCTTAAAGCATGACATAAATGTTAGCTATCATTATCTTATGATATTCCTTGATCTCTTCTATTCACATTTATTGTATCTTTTTAGCGCACTACAATTACTGCATAGTTTCTTCTTCCTTATAGCACTCTTAACAGGCCTACATTTTCTACACTTTTTTTAGAGACTTTTTTTTTTTGGGTGAAGCAATCAGAGTTAAGTGACTTGCCCAGGGTCACACAGCTGGTAAGTGGAAGGTGTCTGAGGCCAGATTTGAACTCGAGACCTTTTTTTTTTTTTTTAAATTAAAGACTCTCCCTCTCTCTCTGAATCTAGAAGTGCAATGGCCACTCATGGTCTCTATCTTAATACAGATTGATTGAAGCTTTAATCTGCTCAGTTTTTCCAACAAAGGCAGGGGGCTCACTATATTAGTGCTAGACCCAGTTCACTAATATGACAATGACCCCTCATTTTTTCACACTAGTCAACACTCTCTTGCCTATGTTTTAGGAATGATGAACTTGTCATATACTAATTAATAGGAGAGATCACTATAGTTTAGAATGAACTAGTGGTTCCCACTAATTTTTTTTTGACATTTTGTGGTCCCGACAGGACAGACATGGCACCTTCCTTGCTCAGAATTAGAACTAAAGCACCTGTACCTTGCATCTCCCTTCTAAAAGGAATAAAAAAAATTAACATTACTGTATGAGTGACCTAAAACATAAACGATGCTTATAACAACTCCAAAAAGTCCATTAAAATTATTATCTACTTTATGACACTAAGACTGCAAAACTGAAGCTGAATTCAGTTTGTGTTTCATTCAGTACTTTGGGCAATTCAGGGTTAGTCTGATAGATGATTACAGGGCTCAAAACGATGTCTCATTTAAGTTAGCTCCAGACCACTTCAACTCTGCCTAAAGAAATGGGATAACTCCTTAGATAGTTTAAGAATTTTGAAGGTCAACAGAAACACATTAAATGCATCATATGACTTAGGTAGGAATTGCTGATGTTAGAAAATGATCATATTTTAGGATTTATTTTCTGAGGAGGAAATTTAATGAAATAGAGTTCTTATCTACAACGAAATGAATAGTCTTGAAGAACTGAATTTCTGAATTTTCTCCCTAAAATAATGAGTTCAAAATCTCTTAGAGATGTTTGCTTCATGCCTGTCACCGTTGATAAAAGTATAACCATGAAGTTAAAGCACAAAACATTGAAAAAAGAAAAAAAAATACATTTCAGAGGAAAAGCCAAAAAATAAGAATTTAGTCTACAGAAGAGAAGTCCCAGGGAAAACACATCAAACAAGTGTATTAAAGATTAAATATATTTACATAAAGATGGTGACGTATGTGTTATCCTCATAATGTCAGGAGAAATTGAGGAAAGCCTCTAGCAAATTGCATACGCTGTAGAAAATTTATGGAAGAACCAAGACAAGACTCACATACGACGGGCAGGCACCAATAAATTAGGATCTGCACCAATGAAGAGAATATTCAAATTGATGACATCACAGATATGTAACTATGTTTCATTAATAAAGAAAGGTAAAACATTCTTACTTGTGTCTTTTTTTTTTTTTTTGGCTAGGCAATGGGGTTAAGTGACTTGCCCAGGGTCACACAGCTAGTAAGTGTTATGCGTCTGAGGCTGGATTTGAACTCAGGTCTTCCTGAATCCAGGGCCAGTGCTCTATCCGCTGCACCCCCTACCTGCCCCACTTGTGTCCTCTTCTAAATCCTTCATTCAGAGTCCACTCAACATGTCAGTGACTTTCCTCTAGTTCTCCTGAAATTGTGCAGGGTACAGTACAGCACATAGGTTTTATTATCTATTATCGCTCATTCTCTCTACATAACTGACCTGAATCATTTTCTATTCATGTAGCCTTTTTATGATGTCTTTTATGCTGCTACCTATCTACTTCTATGGGATTTTGGCTTTGCAAAGATGAATATGTCAAGGCTTGAGGCACTCAGGACAAATGCCATTTGCAAACAGGAATACTGAGAAGACTTCTCTATCTCTTGGGAATCAGTTTTTCATATTAAAATGCTTAATTGATTCTTAGGACAATCTTTCTTTTTACATCATTTTACCTTCCAGTCCTTCTGTTTTATGGTACAATTCCATTCACAATCTTCCACCATCTACCTCCAAAAGTTTTGCAGTGTTGCCTGTTGGTGCTGTGTTTTTGCAGTTGACAAGGAGATAATTGCTGATTGAAATTGACTAATAAACTATACTTGGCTTCTTCATTGCGGCAATTGCTTTACACCATTTAAACTTATATAACAAATGGAGACAGTTTATGGTGTCATTTGTTCCTTTATTCATTTCCTCTGGGGGGGGATAGCTTTTTTTAATAGGTCAGGTTGAAGCTGTCTGAAATGCATGCCATGTTTTCTTGTTTTTATAGTTTTTTTCTATTTCAATTTTGATTTTGCTCTTCCCTTTAGCAAACTGATGGTCTGTATGTACACAGATAATTCATTTAGATATAATTCCCACTTAAGAGCAAGTCATTTCCTATTCAGTTAATTTTATTTTTTGTGATATTCTTTGATATTCCCTATGTTCAGAACCCCTTCAGATTTTTCTTCTTGAAGAAAGTATTAATGTATTAGTGAAGCTTCTCTGCTGTCTACTATTGGTCTCTTTCTTTTGCACCGAAGTGTTTAATAAGTATTTGTTGATTACGAAAACATATAGCTTTGATGCTGTAAGAAAAAGTGTACCTAATTAAATTTCATCTAAAATATTTTATGGGAAAGTTTACATGAATTTTATTAATAATGAGTGAAATATTTACTAAAGAACCATTCTGAAAATGATCATGTTTCCTATTCCTTTCTATGATCTTCATCCGAATTGTTCTGTGACATACTACAATCTTAAAACATTACCTGAGCGCTGTCTGTATCACGGATTCCTAGTACATATGGATTTCCTTCAGATATTAACTTTGGTTTAGCTCCAGCACACAGACAGAGTTTTTCATATTTATATTGATTGCCATCTTCTGTTAAAATGCACTGTGAAATTATAAATTAAAAAAGAAAAAAATTATTTTGAGATAAAAGAATTTGGTGGCGGGGGAGGGAGAGAGATTTGGATTCAGATGGTACCAAAAAAGCAGAAGCTTGCAGTAGAAATTCAATTTTAGAATAGCCAAAAAATATAAAGTTGCTCCTTCTAATTGGCAGTTGATACTTTTCTATAGCACTGATAGTATGTATAAATGTTTTGACATTATTTAGAATTTTTTTCCTTTAGCTTTTCATATTTTTTTATTAATTGGCAAATAAGGTGATATTAAAATATTTCATGAAAATGATAAGATTTTGGGATAACTTGTTAAACTTGATTAATATTAAACAAAGGACACATTAAAAACAATATTTAAAAATCCTGTAATTCAATCATGTTTTAGCTAGAGTACCAACAGGAAGTACCTTAAAGATGCTATTTTATTATGTTATTTTCAGTAACACGGACTGCGACTCCCAAAAGTGAATCAGGAAGTATTCTGTTTTATCATGTCTCCGGTAGCAGTATCAAAATAAAATTTATGGGAGAAATGAAATGGATAAATAGAATAATTTATAAGTTACCAGATAAACCTGAGAAAGGATAACAAAATATTAAAAAACAAAAAACTAGTGTAAAGACTGGCTCTGTGATTTTACTTGTATAGGAAACCTCTAGGTAAGGAAATTCCTTTCTCTAACTCAGGTCAGCACCAACTCTACAACTTGAATAGTAACAAAAGGAAGCCTAGAGCACTGAGGCTCTACATGAATTGATCAGGGTCACAAAGCCAGCATGTGTCCCAAGTGGGACTTAAATAATAACAAACAAACGTATCACTCAATTTATGACATTATTTCTAATACAATAAAATCAGAATTGTTTAACAATACCATGAAACCAACAATTTCAAATGCAACATAAATGTAAAGTTTTACTTGTTTTTTTTTAAACACAAAATATTAAGGTCAGATAATTTGGGTATTTTATATGATGAAAAATAAAAGTTTGAGACCACAAGAGAGTTTACAAAATGATGATTCACATTTAAGTGCTGGAAAAACCTTTTCATTAGCTTCTGTTAAGCTAGTGCTATTAGAATACGAATGCCCATAAAAGTAACAGACATTTTCTAATTCATTAAAGAATGCTGAAAAAGGCTAAGAACATGTAGATGTGAATCTGATACTTTCAAATGGTAATGTATTCTGAGTCACTTAAATGCTACAGTACATAATCCCCAAAATTTTAAAAATATAGTTTTATTTATAATTCCAATAAAAAAGATTCTGATTATTGCATTTTATCCCTAAATATAAGCATTCATTGACAAATATATTACACAGCATTCTAATATTGAAATCTGTCACCACTGGAAAGGCAATATAAATTTTAATGCTACTATTTTTAATATTAGCAACCCTCCCCTACCATCAAATTCTGTATTTTAAGTTAAAATCTATTTTTTCCCTTATAGCATGGTTATATTCAATGAGATATATTCTATCTTTTTTTTTTTACCTAATTATCTTAGCTCAAAAGAATGTTTACCCTCTCTCCATCCTTTGGTCTCCCAAAAGACCTCATAACTTAGTGTTAATTTAAAAAATATCACACCTAAAGGACCAAGTCATGCCAACTTTGTAAGAATGATGGTCTTAAAGGAACTGTCATCTCATAATGGGTACTGACTCCCATATTGAGCTGTAACCCGTCCATCAATCAATAAACATTTAATATGCAACTATTATGTGCTAGGATCCAGGGTTACAAATACAAAAGTGAGACATTTCCTGTCATCAAGAAGCTTACAAACTACTACGAGTATACAACATATTCACAAAGAAATAAGTATAACATAGATACAAAAAATACACCATGATTATTAGGGGAAGTATGGCAATTGGCATCTAGAGGAACCAGGAAAGGCCTCTTGAAGGAGGTGGCACTTAAGCTGGGCCTTAAAGGGAGCTAGGGGTTCGACGAGAAAGAGCACTCCAGGCATGGGGGACAGCTTATGCAAAGGCATGGAAGTGGGAGATCAACTGTGATGTATGGAGAACTGCAAGCAGGCTAATTTGGCTTAATAGTGAGTGAGAGAGTAATGTGTAATTAGAGTAAAAAGACAGGCTGAAGTCAGATTGTGAAGGACTTTAGAAGCCAAGCAGAGTCTATATTTTAATCTAAAGGCACTGGGGAGCTACTGAACCTTACTGAGAAGAAAAATGACACGGTAAAACCTGAACTCTAGGACTATCAATTTGTTAACTGGATGGAAGATGAATCAGAGAGTTAAGATAATGCAAGGAGACCAAAAAGGACATTGGTGCTATAGTCTAGTATATGAGACAGAACCTAAGGCACAACAAAGAGGCCCAAATATGTAAGGAAAAATAACATTTCCTTCAAGACAGGAGGAGAAGAAGGACAAATACATAGGAGCATGCAATGTGTTAGAGATCCTCTTCTAGATTTGCTGATATTGTGCAGATATCAATGCCACATGTGGGCTGACTGTCCTTCACTCTCCCTTCATGACAAAGTTGCTTTCTTTTCTGGTCATATCTTTTTTTTGACATCCTTTATGCCACTTCTCCAGCATAATTCTTTGTGGTGAATATATCAGAATCAACTTATATCTACTTTTCAGTAACTCTCAACTTTAAATTCTTTGGAGACTGTGGTATTCCATGACTTGCAACTATATAGCAGCATGAGAAAAATGTTAATCATAAAAAGCCTGGCCTTATTATACAGAGGAGCTATGGGTCATTAAAAGCACTATACAATTTCCCAAAGCAATCCAGACTGCTTTGTTCATCCTGTTCAGTCCTAGCCCCAGTTCATTCTCTACCTTGCAGCGTCTAACCAAGACATGTCCACGTCCATAGGTTGTCCTTTCAACTGCATATGATAGCTTAGACAATGGAAATCTTCATCCTCTTAGTTTTTCTTCTATGGATATTTAGACTGACCTCTTGAATAAATTCAAATCTCATTTAGAAGACTGCAATGTAGGGCTTAATCCTGAACACTGACATGTTCAAGGAGGAATATCTGAAAAACTTCACAAACTATAGGGAATCTCTGTTTTATTGGTATTCTTACTGAATATCCTCCCTGATAGTGGCAAACTGCTTTGGAAAGCATGTCTTACTTTGGATTAAAAGTCAAGGAATCTCCAAAAAAAGTCTTCTGTTGTTATGTACTTTATTGTTTTTAGTTAGCCCAAATTTTATTTTTTTCTTTACAGCACAGTCATTTCCCACAGTATTTCCAAATCAAACCACCCTTTCCTTTTGACAAAGAAAAGTAATTAAGCAAAGACTCAATTCAGTTATGACATCATACAACTATACAATACTGTCTCTTATTAGTCCCCGAGTTCTATGCCATGAGGAAGAAGTAAATTTCATTATCTGTTCCCTAAGACTTCATTGTTTTTTTGGTTACTCAGTTTTTTGGGGGTTTTTTTGCTGATTACTCAGTTTTAATAATATTTCATTTACACGATTTGTAGTGACTGTATATATTTTTCTCTTGGTTCTTCTTATTTCATTTGGCGTCAGTTCACAGAAATCTTCCTGTTCTCTGAATTCCTATTTGTCATTTCTTATTACACAATTATATTTCATTACATTCATATACTATAGGTTCTTTCGCCACTGAGAAAAACAGAAGAATCAAAAAGATTGAAAAGTAGAAATATAATAGGCAGAATGAAAACAAAACTTTCTATATTAAAAGCTTTAGAAAAAAATTATCTTACATGCTCTGTTGTCTTGAGCTGCTTTACTCCAGACTCTAAAACCTTAATGTTGGGGAAGTGTTTTTCTAAAATAGTACTTGGTTGTTCTTCAACATCAAATTCTTCCAATGTTTTGGAAACCTGTATAATAATAATTAAATGAATGTTTGACAAATGATTTTCGATTTAAGCATTTATGAAGTAACTACTCTCGTATAAGACAATGATTAGAAGACTATGATACAAAGGATGAAAAATGACACAGTCCTTTCTCATTCAAGAAACTAATTTCCTAGGAAAACATCATGTAACTGAATGCAGTGTAGAGTGATGGGAGTAAAGGCGAGAGATAGGAAAAAAAGTACTCCAGAAAAATCTGAGGAGAGAAATGGCACTTCAATGTACGATTGGTTCCACACGATGATGGATGAGGGTTTTAGTAGTTGCCTTATTTATTAAAATTACAGTGTTACAGACTGACTATCCCTATTATTTGGATAATCAAGTCTGGCCAGGAGGTGTTCTGTACCCCCTGCCTCCATAGAGAGAAGAGGAAAGGTAGATAGCAAGAAGCTGAGGATACAAAGACAAAAATGAAATAGTTCCTTCCCTCAAAATGATATTTTACTGAAAGAGATGGGAAGGACGAGACACAATATGCACACAGAAAAGTAACTACAAGGTATATACAAAGAAAATAAAAGGTTATAAATACAGAAAAGTTAACTGCTACAGTACTTTTAGGCACCAGGACATTCATATGTGTCTCCTATGCAGTTACGTAAAAGCAATACAGTATACATCCCTAAGTGGACACTGGAAACTGTGTATTAATTATCTATGTCTTCTATGGAAAGGCACAGATAAAGAACTAAAATACTATGATTCGATTTATAATCAATTTTCATTGCTACACTAAAAATCGTCTTACATGCTTATTAAAGTGCTGAAACAATGTGTGAAAGAATAAAGTTGTTTTGATGAAATTTTTCTTCCCTTAATTGGAAAAACTTAAGATAATTCATATATTCACATTTGCATTTATACACCCTTTATTCAAATGATCTAAAGAGTCTTCCTGAAAAAAGCATTAATGTGTATAGCTTAAGTATGGAAAAAAAGAAGTCAAAAATAAAAAACAGCCATTATTTTGGTTGTCTAGGGTATTCAAATATTTTAAATTTTAAATAGTAAGATCAGCACATGAAGTAAACATGAAAAGAAAATTTGTAAAAATAAGTACCATTAAAATTGTCTTAACTGTTAAGTTCTAGCATTTTCTTCTGATTAATACTAAGAAAAGCTATAACAGGTACTTACTTGCTTAAAATTTGTAACTGCTTTAATAACAGGAGAAGCCGTTACCAAAAGAACTTCTTCTGATGGAAAATGAGTAGCCAACTTTCAATGAAAGAGGAGAAAAAAAAATCAAAATTACTATAGGTATTGATATATGTGGAATATAAGTACAAGCAATAAAATTTAGGCAAGAGAAGGGAATAAACATTTATTAAGCACCTACTACATACCAGGTATTACATTAAGCACTTTTTACAAATATTATCTCATTTGATACACACAACAACTCTGTGAGGTAGGGGCTATTATTATTCCCATTTTACAGATAAGAAAACTGAGGCAAAGAGGTTAAGTGACTTGTCCAGGGTCATAAAGCTAGTAAGTGTTTGAGGCCAGATTTTAACTCAGGACTTCCTGATTTCAGGCCCAGCACTCTATCCACTGGGTCACCAGCTGCCTCAAACATGGGTAGATCTATTTTACCTAGTAAACTAAAAATTTACTCCCCTCCACATTCAACAATACATTTTAAACATAAACAACATGAAAGGAAGGGGAAATTAAATTCAATTTAACTCAACAAGCATTCATTAAACAACTACTGTTTAAGCCACTTTGCTAGGCACTGCACAATCAAAGACAAAATGAAAGAGTCCCTGATGTCAAGGAATTTACCTAACATAGTAGTTAGGCCAAGGATCTAGTTCAGGGAGTGTAGGCCTGCAACTTCATTGGTATATAGAATTCCCTCTACCAATGCAGCTTAACACTTAATCTACAATTTATACTCTTGGAGAGCTGCCCAGAGCACTGAAAGGTTAAATGACTCTTTCCCATTAGATGTGAGTTCCTTGAGAAGAGGAATTGTCCTTTACTTTTCTTCATATCCCCTGAGCTCAGCACAGTGCCTGGCATATAACACATAAACAGTTATACAGTCAATATGTATCAGAAGCAGAACAACTATAACAGCTTGTATCTCGTGCAATTATACTTCCCCTTCCACATACACTGGACACACTCTTGGTTCAGATCTTTGTCATTTTTGAGCAGGACTCTGGTACAACTTCCTAAATGACCTACCACCTCTAGACTTGTCCCTCTCCAATTCTCACCATTTGGTAAAATAAACTGTTAATGTAAAGGGATGGTTATTCTCTTACTCAAAAACTTTCAGTGGTTACCTACTACCTATAGCATAAAATAGAAACTTTTCAGGTTAGCATTTAAGGACCTTCATAATTTGGTGCCAACCTACCTTTCCAGCCTTATTTCACATCATTCCCCTTCATATACTCCATATTACGGCCAAACTCAATTATTTCGTGTTCCCTGACCTTGTCCTATATTTTTTCACATACGGAATGCTCATCTCTGACTGTGGCAATCTCTTCCTTCCATCCATAGAAGGAAAAGAAAAAAGTGCATATACTACCTACTCATGAAGGACAGTGGATAGAGCCAGGAAGACTCTTCTTCCATGTTAAAATCTGGCCTCAGATGCTTACTAGCTATGTGACCTTGGGAGAGTCACTTAACACTGTTTAATTCACTGGAGAAGGAAAAAGCAAACCACTCCAGTATCTTTGCCAAGGAAAACCCCAAATGGAGAGTTGGAAGCATTCTGTCCTCCTCTCCCATACCTACTCCAGCAAAACCTTGCAGTTTGCACCTGATTGATTATATTCAGTTTCTTAGAATAAGTTATTCTTTATTACAAGGCATCTTTTCATTATAAAAGTAACTGGCAAGTCTTATGTGAGCCTGACAGATTCCTTACTATCCGAACTCTTTTTTTCTGATTGCTTGCAATATTTTCTTCAACTTAGAAATTCTGGATTTTGGTTATGACATACCAAGCAGCTTTCATTTTGGGATTTCTTTCCAGAGGGGCCTGGTGGATTCTTCTTATTTTCATTTTGCCCTCTTGTACCAATAGTTTTAAGTAATTTTCTTTTGTGATTTCTTAAAATACAGTACTCAGGCTCTTTTTCATTTTTAGTCATAATAGTCTGGTAGTTCCATGATTCTGAGGTTATCCCTCTTCAACTTGTCTTCCAGGGATATAGTTTTTGATAACATATGCCTTATATTTTCTTCTTTTTTTTTTCTTCCAAATTTTTGGATTTTGGGGGGGGGAGGGGCTAGGCAATGGGGTTAAGTGACTTGCCCAGGGTCACACTGCTAGTAAATGTTATGTGTCTGAAGCCCAATTTGAACTCAGGTCCTCCCAACTCCTGGGCCGAGGCTCTATCCATTGTGCCACCTAACTGCCCAAAGTGTAACCATTAAGTGCCCAACTGCAAGCCTAACTCCCACAAGAATTTTTTTTTAAATATACAAACTTTTTTCAACTCAGTCTATCTGGATATCTTCAATCATCCATTCAATTAATATCTTAGCGCTAACATCACAGAAGGTTAAGTACTGGAATGTTGAACAACCCCATTTTACAAATGGGTAAGAGTGCCGAAGAGGTGAAGTGACTTCCACACAAAGTTAAGTCAGTAAGAGATGATTTTTGACGTTATATTATAGGTATCACAATAGAATGTTCATAAGATCAAAAAGATTTAGCATTTATCCACACCCATAATTCAACTTGCTTAAGTCAGACAAAGCAACTATGGGGATGCTGTTGTGTTTGTCCACGGGACTCTAAGACTATTCTCTTCCCTACACACTTCAGGCTCCTGCCTAACGGGATAAGGCACAAGTCTCCTTTCTCCACATTTCTGTTACTGGAAAGCTTCCCAAGCAACTGGGGAGCAGAAACCCCACTAGAGGGCTGCCCTCAGCCCCCTGAAAAGAAGAAAGGGACGGTCCGTCCCTCTACTCTACACAAGCTCTGGAGTAAGAAATCACCAGCAGCGAGCTGGGCAACCGTCAACAATACAACATTAACGAAGTGTCAAATGTGTGCAAACGGCTGTGGAAAGCAGAGGGGGACAGAGATTTACATAAAACACAGTTTTCGACTTCCTGGAACTTCCGGTCTAGTTGGGAAAGGGGCAAACACCGCCAGTCTTGGGACCGTAAGCGGACCGTGCTTTGGGGCAAGCCCAGAGCTGCTGGGAGGCAGCAAGCCTCGCGGGGGTTCACGGGGGCGGGCCTCGGTGCTGGTCGCCGGCCGGGGCTGGTCCTGTTCTGCTCTCACCTGCTCGGCACAGGTGACGCCCGCGATGCCCCCGCCGACCACCACGAACCTCGACGCCGGCTGAGAAGGGCACGCCGCCGCCATCTCCGCTCTCCTCAGCCTAGCGCGGGTGTTTCTCAGAGAGAAACCGTAGATAGTTCCTTCTCCAAGAGTAGCAGTTGATGTCGTCCGGGGCGTTTCCGGCGCCGAAGCGGAAGAAGCCCTTCCTACGGATCGCAAGAGCGCTCAAACTTACTCGCTTCCATTTACTTTCTGCGAGACGGGCGTGGGGTGGGGGTGGCTGTGACCTTAGGGAGGTGGCAGGCTGGTGGTCAGTTCTAGATGTTCAAATGTATTTACTTTTCGAGAGTTTTTGTTTTCTTGAACCCTGTGTTTGCATTTCAGAGTTTCTTCTAAGCTGTGGTATTTTCCTTAGGAATTCTTGAAAATCTTTTATTCTATAAAAGTTCTATTTTCCTCCCACAGTAAGATATTTTTTTTTGTGAAGTATTATGAACTTAAGTACCAAAAAAAAAAACAACCAAAACCCAAATCCTCATCATAGAGCAGAGCATGAAAAGAAAATTATATATGAAATAATAAGCCTCCATTTCACAGCACTTGCCTTTTTTTTTGATTCAAAATTCTACTTGTTACTTTCAAAACTTCCATTCTTATCTGTGCTTCCTCCTTAACTACCTTCTGTTCTGTGAATTTGAAAAAATGTTTAAATGGCCATTTTGGGGCGGAGGAGGGCATAAGTATTTCTACTCTTCTCCCCCTCCCCCTCTTTGATCCTCCTTTCAGGATCAGGGAATTTGTTTTGTTTGTGACTATTGGCTCCCTGGAAATTATCCTCTCTCTTAATGAGCCTCTTCTTATTCTTGTTTGTTCTCCTATTGAGTTTGATGTATTTCTACACCAAATTGTGTCTTCTTGTCCAATATTTTTTCAAAGAGTGATATTCAAGGCATGCCTACTGCTCCTACCCATTTCTCCATGTTTGCATATTCTTCTCTGTCACCCCAATTATGAGAAGTTACACCCTCTTTTCCATACATTTCTTTTATCTTCATTGGCCTCTCTTCAAAACCCTCAGAAGAGAACCAGTCCACCCTCAAGGTCTCTGTTTTTCTTATTTAACTTCTTCAATACATTTTGAAGAATTAGGGTTCTGAAGAGACACTTGTTTCTTCTCTCCCTATTAGGTTGCTAGTTGTCATATAACTCCTTCCAGTTCCTTAAATAAATTTATCTTTGTAGGAGTCTTTGTATTCTTGTGCTGATATTTGGAAGTTGCTGCTCTTGTCAGAAATACTTGATAGTCCCCTATTCCATTAAAGGCCCATTTTCTCCCCTTCCAGGATTAATAATAATAGCGTTTATATAACACTTGAAGGTTTGCAAAAACACTTTACAAATATTTTATTTTATCCCCTCAACAAACCCCAGAAAGGGCTATTTTTAATTATCATGTTACAGATTAGAAAATGAGCCAGGCAGAAGTTAAATGACTTGTCCAGAGTCACATAGCTAGTAATTGTCTGAGGCCATATTAGAACTGGCCCTCCTGACTACAGGTCCAGAGATCTATCTACTGTACAACTTACATTTGATTATACTCAAATTTTAAGGAAAAGTTATTCCTGGTTGTATGCCTATCTCTTTACTCTTTGGAATAATTTACTGTAAGATCTGTTCTAATTTTTCTGCCAAGATGGCTGCTTGAGTAGGAAGCATATTGTCCTCTCCCATACCTACTCCAGCAAAACCTTGAAGTTTGCACCTGATTGATTATATTCAGTTTCTTAGAATAAGCTATTCTTTATTACAAGGCTTTATCTTTTGCCTTTTGGGATATCATAGTCCATGATCATCTTTTCATTATAAAAGTAACTGGCAAGTCTTATGTGAGCCTGACAGATTCCTTACTATTGGAACTCTTTTTTTCTGATTGCTTGCAATATTTTCTTCGATTTAGAAATTCTGGATTTTGGTTGTGACATAACTAGGAGCTTTCATTTTGGGGTTTCTTTCCAGAGGGGCCTGGTGGATTCTTCTTATTTTCATTTTGCCCTCTTGTACCAATAATTATAAGTAATTTTCTTTTGTGATTTCTTAGAATATAGTGCTCAGGCTCTTTTTTATTTTTAGTCATAATAGTCTGGTAGTTCCATGATTCTGAGATTATCCCTCTTCAACTTGTTTTCCAGGGATGTGGTTTTTGATAATATATGCCTTATATTTTCTTCTTTTTTTTCCCCAAATTTTTGGATTTGTTTTTAATATTTCTTGTCTCATGGATCACTGCTTCTGGTAAGGCCATTCAGATTTTCAGGGGAAGTACAATTCTTGTGTAAGGTTTACAACTTTCTGTTTTAAGTCATTAATTAATTCTCCTTCCCACTCTTTCTTCCTTAGATTTTATTTCAATTAAATTTATATTTTGTTTATATTTTTTGCCTGCATAAATTATTTTTTTCTTTCTTTGATTTCTTTTAGGGCATAGCCTTAGTAGTGTTATAAGTTAGGTTGAAAGGTATAAATTGTTTTCTGGATTTCCAGGTCAATTCACATCTCTACCAACAACAGTGCACTCAGGTACTTGTTTTCTCAAAGCCCGTCTAGCATTTGTTATTTTCCTTTTTTGTCATCTTTGCCAATCTGGTGTAATCTCAAAGTTGCTTTAATTTGTATTTCTTTAGTATTAGTGGCACAGTGGTTAGAATGCCAGGCCTGGAATCAGGAAGACTTGAGTTCAGATGCGGCCTTAAGACATTTACCAGCTTTGTGACTCTGGGCAAGTCACTTAACCTTGTTTGCTTTAGTTTCCTCATCTGTAAAATGAGCTGGAGAAAGAAATGGCAAACGACCGCAGTATCTTTGCCAAGAAAACCCCCCAAAAAGGTCACAAAAAATTGAATGCAACTGAAACGACTAAACAACAAAAACAATAAAATTTTTTTAGTGATTTATAGCATTGTTTCCAAAGGATGTTGATAGCTTAGGTTTCTTCATTTGAAAACTTTCTGTTCATAATCCTTGACCATTTATATATTAAGGAATGGATTAGCGAAAAACTTGATTCTTTAAAAAATATATCTTGGATATTGGTCTTTTATCAAAAACTTGCTGCAAAGTTTATTCCCACCAGTTTCATGTTTCCTTTTAAGTTTTTACTACAAATTTGAGTTTTATTTGCAAAAACTTTTAAAATAATAAAAATTAAATAAAACTTTTATATAATCAAAATTGTCCATCCTATTGTGTGATCTACCCTATCACTTGTTTATTCATAAACTCTTCCTATCCAAAGATCCAAAAGGTAATTTCTTCCTTTCTCCTTTAATTATTGTTTTTGATGTGACCTTTCATATCTAGGTTGTGTATTAATTGAGAACTTACCTTGGTGTATGGTGTGAGGTATAAGTCTACAAGCTAATCTGTGCCAGACTGCTGTTTGGTTTTTCCTAGCAGTTGTTGGCAAATTGTGAATGCTTCCCCTAATAACTGGGGTCTTTGAGCATATCAGACTCTTTTATTCTTCTCCTGGCTCTCTTTCACTCCTCTCCTGGCTCTGCTTTTGACTCTGAACTTCTTCATATACCAGCAATCTTCTCATCCTGGAATTTACCTCTTGTCCCTTGAAGATTTCTCACTCTGGGAGATGCATCTGCCCTATGGTTCCCTTCTCTGACTGATAAGTTCCTCCTGGAACTTCCAAATCAGCCATGCTCACTCCTTCATTTCTCTCCTGGCTCTGCTTCCGATATTCCAGATTTCTTCTCCTTAGCTCTGTTTTATGTATCATCTTCCCTCATTAGAATGCAAGCTCCTTGAGGACAGGAATTGTTCTTTTTGCATATATTTGTATTTTCAGCACCTAGCCCATTGTCTGGTACATAGTAAGCACTTAAATATTTGTTCACTTGACTTGAAAACTAGAAAGCAGTCTGGGAGAAATTGGGCTTAGATCAACATTTTATGCCATATTCCACAATAAATTTAAAACAGATACATGTCCTGAATATTAAAGATCTTAATATAAATGAATTAGAAGCCAAATAAATAATATATTTCATAGTTCTGATTAGAAGCTCTATTCCTAACCTAACAAGGAATAGAAGTAATTACAGAGGGTAAACTAGATAATTTTGATTATACGAAGTCAAAAAGTTTATAAATAAAATTAATTCATCTAGTATAAGAAGGGAAGTAGTTGAATGGGGGAAAAAAAATCTTGGTATCAAATTTCTCAGATAAGAGTTTAGTATCCAAGATATCTTAACAAATAATGTGTGTGTATTTTACATATATATATATATACACACATATATATACACACATATATATATACATATATTTATTTGTGTGTGTATGTGTGTATTTACATGTAATCAAAATCCAGTGGTCAAAGGACATGAATACATAGTTCTCAAAAGAAGAACAGCAAACTATTAACAACCGTATGAAAGAATTCTCTAAATAATTACTAATAAGAGAATTACGGATCAAAACTCTCAGTTCTAGAGGCAGTGGTGTGCCAGACCAAGCTTGTATCAGATCATGAGAGCTGATTGTTAAATTTTCACTATGAGCATTTACACCTCAGAAACTGGCAAAAGCTACAAATCAGGGCTTAATTTATTGTTTTGTTGATTGTCTAGATTTAGCAAAGTGATGGAGAAAATAATAATGTAGATTGAACTTAACAGTGTGTCATGCATGCATTTTTTTTTGAGAACCAGTTGTTAAATGTTTGCCAGCACACCCCTGGTTCCAAGCAACTTTATATGAGTATAAATTAAAGATGAATTGCCCATTTAAGGAGGTAGTTTCCAGATGAAATTACAGATCCTGGTGAAGATAATGATACTTTAGTAGGTAGAAAGGCCATTCTAGGTACAGGGAATTGGATGAGTAAACAATAGAAATCAGAGTGAAATAGTGTTGAAGAAAAAAAGAAGAAGAAAGGAAGGAAGGAGGGAGGGAAGAAAGGAAGGGAAGAAGAAGAGAAGAAAGAAAGAAGGGAAGAAGAAAAGGAAGGAGGCAAGGTAGGAAAGGAAGGAAGGAAGGAAAGAAAAGAAGGGAGGATGGAAAGAAAGAGAAGGAAAGGACAAGAAAAAAGGGAGGAGGGAGGGAGAAAAGAAAAAGAAAGAAAGAAAAGACAAGACAAGACTCCAAATTGGCTAGAATGTAGGATAGAGGAGGTATTGGTCAGAGGCTGTATTATAATAGACAGGATTCTGACCTTGGAGTAAGGAAGACCTGGGTTTACATCCTACTTCAGGTCCTAGCTGGACACACATCCCAGTGTAAGGTACTAAACCTTTCTGAGACTTAGTTCCCTCACCTATAAAATGGAGGTAATAATAATACCTACTTCACAGCACTGTGAGAATCAAATAAGATAATGTATGTAAAACATTTTGCAAAACTTAGAAGCTCTATGTGAACATTGCCTTTATATTTTATTTGTACCTGGGGGTTGGAGGAGTAGGAGCAGGGAATGGAATGGTATAAGGCTGGTGGAAGATTAAGAGGTGTAGGTTATGGAGGTTTAAACTTTACCTTGTT
The DNA here is from genome assembly GCF_900497805.2 of Vombatus ursinus. Lineage (NCBI taxonomy): Eukaryota > Metazoa > Chordata > Mammalia > Diprotodontia > Vombatidae > Vombatus > Vombatus ursinus. Next base: position 44,058,588 of record NW_020954608.1, read on the forward strand.
AGACAATGGAAGACTATTGAATGGGTTTGAGCAGAAGTGTGACAAGATGAGATATGTGCATAAAAAGATTATTCTGGCAACTTTTCTAAGGGTAGATTGGAGAGCAGGGGTGGAAAGATTGATGTGGAGGCTATTGCAGCACTGATAAAAACTTCACATGTCTCCTGTGAGGTCAGGAAATGAATCACAATTCTGGAAGCTGATGGCTCTCTTTTAATAAGAAATGTTTCATCTTCTTTGGAATACCTTTTACTCTCTGTGAATATAATTTGACAACTATGACACCTGCTTCCCATCATGATTGGAAACTAAATATCGTCTTTCTCACACAACTATTCTACAACATAAGCTACTCTAATAAATGATCTGATCTGAACAATGTAAGGAATTGGACAGGCTTATGTCACAAGGATTAAATATATTTCAGATATTTTTATTATTCTGCTGTGCCTGAAAAAATTAAATGAGAAATTTTCTTTTATTTTTAGACTGATATGTTTGGTTAGTCATTCCCCTCTGAATAAGCTGAGCAAATGCATATTTTACTTTAAAGAAAAAGTACCCAACTAAAACTATGAATATTATATATAAATTATAAATGTTTATTTCTCAAAGTGATAAAATCAGTAACAATATACATGAAATATAAATATACCATACTATTGTGAATTAAAAAGAGTAAAATTAAATGTCTGAATAGATTGTGTTGTCTTTGAGCATAGTTAAGATTCTTCCAGAAATATAATATATTCTAATTTCAATATTTTATGTTATTTGGAGAGAAACAGCTATTATTACCTAGATACACATTACTTCATAATTTTCTCAATTGGAAAGTGTTCCTCCACTTATACAATATTGAAAATATATCAATTTTATTAAATAGAAAAGTATTATAAGTTATAAGTAAAAAGAATTTTTAGCTTTTACCCAGTTGTTTCAAGTAATTGCTAATAAATCTTTATTTATGTTTCCTTTATCTTCCATATAACCGATATCACAATGTTGTCTGACAAATTAAAAGAAAAATGAACAGATAGGTTATTAGATGGTAGGTAAGCTGTTTTTCCAGTATATAATAATGATTTAAGTAGAAAGTAATTAACTAATGAGCTTCAATGGGGCAATCCTAGAAATGTATTATATGTGATTTATAAAAGATCTTTAAGTTTAAAAACAATGCATGTATATGCATACATACATGTATGTGCTTATATATAATTTACATATAATGCAACACTCTGGCTGAAAAAAACGCTGTAACACCCAGCCAAACCAGAGCTAAAAGTAATAAAGATTGCAGTTGCCTATCAGAGATCAAGTCTAGGAAGTCCAGTAGATGGGACCTGTGTAAAGCAGGTTCAATCCAATCACAACCTAAATTAGTGAAGAGGCAGCTCCACAGCTGAGTGAGTCTGCTTGACTCAGCCTAGCAGTATATTGCCACATCTGGCTTAGATACTATGTGCTGCAATGAACTAGCCCAACTGAGCAGTAGTAGAGCAACTTATCCATCATGAAGACCATGCCGTACAACCAACCTTGCGAGAACTGTTCAGAGAAAGAAGGGTGGTGGCAACTGAAGTTCTAGAGCTATAAATTGCCTTGGCCATGTACCTTACATATATGCCTCATTGTACTTAAGTTCATGCCCACTTTCCATGTAGTCCCATGTACTATTCGCATTTGTGGAAGAGTGCACCCTAGGCGTTTTGGGGGAAATACTTTATAATTAGTATTCTTGCTATGCCATTTGAATAAATGCCTTCTCTAAAAAGAGAATCGAGGCTACTGATTGACTTCATTGAAGGCTTCTAAGTACAGTATTGGAAGGATAGCCATTCCTAGGCTATCCTAAAGCCCTGATAATAGTAGCAATTGCACATCTTGAGACCCAGCCTTCTAGTGCACCAGTGTAGGTTAAAGGAGTTACTCTGAGGAGGTGCTATATATTTTATAGAATAAATTCAATAAATTATATTTTGTACTTAGATATTTTTCTTTAAAAATTTTATGCTGATATTGTTAAAGAATCAATAATGATGTAATTAATTATCATTTATCCATGATCATTATCAGGGTGCAGAGGCAGAGAGGTAGTGCTGCCATCACTAGCACAGAGGAAAAATTCTGTCAGCAAAGCTCCAATTGCTTGCTCTAGTGGTTCTGATTACAGAGGAATTGAGAAGTTATAATGGTGGAAGAAGTTTCCACAATGTGGGAGTTCCCTATACTGATGAAAACAACAGGTCTGGACAGCCCTTCAGAGAGAGACAAAGACAGAGACAGAGGCAGAGAGAGAGAGAGAGAGACACACACACAGAGACAGAGAGACAGAGAGGAGAGAGAAAGAGAGACAGAGAGAGAGGGAGACAGAGACACATAGAGACAAAGAGACAGAGACAGAGAGAGAATGAATATAGGTTTATAAGCTAGAAATACTGAAGAGGAAGAAAACTTGGCAGAAGAAAAGCAAACGGCAACATTAACTTTAAAATAGTACATAAATTCTATATAAGACAAAATAACTGAAGACAGTATGCACAGAGATAACTTAATAATCATAGGTCTCTCGGAAGAACATGATAAATCAAAAAATGTTAATTCTGTAATGCCAGAAATAATGTGAGAAAACTCTCCAGAACTTTTGATTGCAGACAACGAAGCATTGATGCAGAAAATTTGTCACCATCATGAAAATTCTCATACTTCAGATTCTAAGGTATGTGATCATTAAATTTATCAAGTTAAGTGACAAAAAACATATTTTACAACCATATATTATTAGGTAGATTTTCCAACATGAAGAGAAGGCAATTTGATTCACATTGGATTATTCCATATCAAAGAGAAATTTTAGAAGAGAATATAAGGATATATTAAAAGGTACAGAAAATATGGGGCAGCTAGGTGGTGCAGTGGAGAGAGCACTGGCACTGAAGTCAGGAGGACCTGAGTTCAAATCTGGCCTCAGACCAAGCACTTGACACTTACTAGTTGTGTGACCCTGGGCAAGTCACTTAACCCCAATTGCCTTAAACACACACACACACACACACACACACAGAAACTAAAGATTTAATCCAAAATGACATATTCTGCAAATATTAGCCTAAGCAATGAAAAAAAAAAGGACAATCAACAAACGAGAACCCTTACCAGACCTTCTAAAGTCTTAGTAATAAAGAAAGGTTACTTATAATACACCTAGATGGTTTCTCATTGTTGGAGAAACTACCTTACTTGTAGGTAGAGTTTTTTGGTTTTTTTTTTCATTTTCAGAATCAGGTTTAATGGCCTGATGTATTCTTTCAGTTGACCCTCCAGAATGCCTGACCTCCTATGTTATGGCAGGCAAAAGAGATAGATTTCTCCAAAACACCTTATTTTACTTTGCCCACTTCTTTTTTCTTTGTTTTCTTTTTTTAATTTTTTATTAATTTATTTTGATTTATCAATAATCACTTCCATATGCTTTTGAGTTTAAAATTTTTCTCCCCCTTCCTCCCCACCACCCTCCCCAAGACGGTGCACAATCTGATATAGGCTATACATTTACATTCATATTAAACATATTTTCACATTAGTGATGTTGTAAGTAAAAATTAAAACCAATAGGATGAACCATCAGAAAGAGGAAACAAAACTCAACAGAAGAGAAAAAAAATAGCAATTCAACTTCCATAGTTCTTTCTTGGGATGTGAATAGCATTTTCCATCACAAGGCCTCTGGAGATGTCTTAGATCCTTGTATTGCCAGGAAGGGTTAAGTTTATCAATATTAGTCATCAGACAATGTGGCTGTTATTGTGTACAACGTTCTCTTGGTTCTGCTCACTTCACTCAGCATCAGATCAGACAAGTCTTTCCAGGTTTTTCTGAAGTCAGCCTGTTCATCATTTGTTATAGCACAATAGTATTCCATCACATTCATATACCACAACTTGCTCAGCCATTTCCCTTGATGGGCATCCTCTCAATTTCCAATTTTTTGCCACCACAAATAGAGCTGCTATGAATATTTTTGTACATGTGGGTCCTTTTCCCATTTGTGTGATCTCTTTGGGATATAACCCTAGAAGTGCCATTGCTGGGTCAAAGAGGTATGCACATTTTTATAGCCCTTTGGGCATAGTTCCAAATTGCTCTCCAGAATGGTTGGATCATTTCACAACTCCACCAACAATGCATTAGTGTTCCAATTTCCCCACATCTTCTCCAACATTTATCATTTTCCTGTTTTGTCTTGTTGGTCAATCTGATAGGTGTGATGTGGTACCTCAGAGTTGTTTTGATTTGCATTTCTCTAATCAATAGTGATTTAGAGTATTTTTTCATATGACAATAAAGGGCTTTAATTTCTTCATCTGAGAACTGTTTGTTCATATCCTTTGACCATTTATCAGTTGGGGAATGGCTTGTATTCTTATAAATTTGACTTAATTCTCTATATATTTTAGAAATGAGGCCCTTATCAGAGAGACTGGTTGTAAAAATTCTTTCCCAATTTTCTTAGGTAGAGTTTTTGATTCAAAATTCAATGAACAATTATTGTATTTCTCAACCCATGATATATTTGATGGATGTTTTACTCTCATTTGCCACATTTTGTAGTATGCAAGATGTAATTTATGTTATTGGAGATCATTCTGATTGTTTGACTTTTGTCATTCCCTTTTTCCTATCACTCTGATGTCAGTCCATATTAGTTAGTCCTGCCTGGCAAGTTCAAATTAGTCTGTTTGTAAAATTTATATTGTGGGAGGTCTTGATATATTTCTATTACCAAAGAGATTTCTATTTTTCACCTTTTCTATGCAGGGTTTGCTGAGGAGCGGTTAGCCATCAACCTGTCAAGAAATAGGGTCACTGAGCAAATTGATTGGCTCATAATTCAAAACCCAGTGTTTCCATTTTTTCTAATTCATTACTTTCTGTTCTACTGTTTGCTTCTCCAAGGTCACCATGGGTTGAATAGTTAATTATGCTAAATTTTGTAGGAAAAATTTGTGCTCTTTAGTTCTTTAGCAGTTTAGATTTATCTAATAAATGTGCATATAGCTTTTTTTTAAATGGGGATGAAATAATAAAATAATTTCTGATAATTGTATACTTTTCAAATGTAGAATTTATTCCTAATCTATTTCCAGAAGGATTTGAGGACACTTAACAAAAGAGGCATAACAGACAATTATAGAAAAGAACAATTATGGACAACATAATTAGGAATAATAACCAAATAGAATCAAGGAATCTAATTCTAAATATATTCTAAATACTACCAGGTACCTGAATTTGACTGTAAGTTTTCTGACAATTAAAGCAAAAAGAGACAGTCATTAGTGTACATTAGTTTTGCTTTCTGAAAAAGAAAGAAAAACAAAATCATCTGCTGCATGTTGGCATAAGATCATGGGATCACAGCACAGGGAACAATTATATTCAACTGTAGCTTTTTTATAAAAGACAGAAAAAGATAGGTCCAATCATATTAACACTTTATTACTGAACATCTCAAAACTCTAAATGTAGATATTTCTCAAATAAGCATAGAAACTTATGAGTTTAGGGGGCCTCAAAGTCCATTTAGGCCAACTGATACCTGAACAGGAATCATCTGTACAAATCTCCAACAAGTGATCAGCTAGCCTTTCCTTGAAGACTTCTGTTGGGGAGAAACTCACTTCCTTCCAAAGTTGCCCATTCTACTTTAGTCTTAGATGCTTTTTGTTTATTAATTTTTAGATAAAAGATTTTTTTTCTCTATATATTTATCCTAAGTTTGTATTTGGTACTTATCCAATAGCTTCCCAAATGGTTTGCCTAACTCCAGTCTCTCCTTTAATTCATCTTCCACACAGCTGGCCCAAAGAACTGCACCTAAAACACAGGCCTGATCATTTCATTCTTCTTCTTAAGACCCTTAATTGTCTCTTTATTGACTCTATGATAAAATACACACTCTTCTGTTTTATATTTAAAGCCTTTCACAATCTGACTTCAATCTACCTTCCATGTTAATTTAATATTATTTCCCCTTTATGCACTCTATGTTCATGTCCTAGCCAAACTGGCCTAGTTGTTTTCTACATAATGGGGATGATTAGGTGAATTCTTCCCCACCACATGGCTGCATCTGAGATACTGGCCACGTGTCTTTGGCTGCTACTGGTGACCATATTATTAGGCCATTTCTTTTTTTTTTTTTCAGGATGAAATGTCATTTTAATATGAATAGAAAGTCTGACTGTATGTACACAAGAAAGAAAGATTTTTCAATTCTTGTATTGTCAGAAACATCATAAAGAAAGCTAGATTTATAACACACTTCTGTTTCTTTCTATGTGCATTTGAAGTAGGTACAGGAAAACATTAATACAGCTTCCATGTGTCAATAAGGAGAAAATGTAAGCAGAAGTGAAATTTTAAGTACCTGATAAGCAATCCCTACAATAAAGCCCAAAATAATAGAAAACTATTGCAAACTGTTGATTGCATCAAAGCAAGTACTCAAAGAAAATCTTCAACTGCTGAGACAGTTTTTAAAAACAGTGTCCAAACAGTGAAAATTAAGTTATGTTCTTCCCATAATTACAGGGAAATCACAACATTAAGAATGTACTGGTCTTAGAAGAAATAAAATCAGTAGCCCCATTTTTGCACCACCTCTAATACATGAAAGTCCCAAGACTGTATTTAAATTATTATGACAAAATATTCCAAATATATCATCTGAAAATGGAACATAAGCTACTATAAATGGCACGTTCTCAACCAGAAACAAGGGAAAAATAAATTTACCATTAGAATTTCGATATGTAAAATGAAGAGAAAGTATGTGTGGTGTCCCAATCCAATGACAGGGTAAAGATTCTCAATAGGTCACCATTTTCAACTTTGGGTAAGTCTTTAATTTTCTAAGGACACAAATATTTAAAATGGTGCTCTCTTCAGCTACCAAGTTCTAAGAGGTCTAGTAAAGTACACGCATGCAAGTAAATTCACAGGCACAGAAGATCAATGTTAAAAACATGAAGGTAGCTGTGATGAATGACATTAACAATTTGGATGGCCTTAATAAGTTCAAAATATTACTTAAATAATTATTCAACAAAATCCTGAAGCAAACTCTTACTAGTCTTGGTCACACCACTAAACGCTAAAGTAGCCTGTTTTGTTTTTCCATAGTCTTAGCTGAGCTCAAAGAATTTTCACACTATTTACTAAGAAAAAAAAATTAAAGTATTTCCCCTTTTTAAATTTACAAAGATGTTTAATTAGCTTTATTTACAGAGCAGGGTTTCTTTTTTTTTCAGTCTTCAATCATGCCTAGGTAATAATTAGGCAAGAATGCCAGTTTTAAAATAATCTATGCAGAATTCTAAAGATAACAGATGATGATGCTCCTCAAGAAGGGGGCAAACTGGACTGGGCTACAGCTGCAGCTTTCTCTCTATGCCTCACTTACTCAGAAGCAATTCTGTTGTAGTCTCTACGTCCCATGATTTTGAAGACAAGGCCACTATTACTGCATTCCTATCACAGCACGTAGGTTTTCTATTTTTTTAGAAACTGGTGCTCCAGCATACACGTGTGCCCAAAGTCGAGCTGTCTGTTTGAACATTTCTGGATTTTGTTTGTACTGATTTGCCACTACTGCATCTTGTGGATCATCTGGTTCTGCAGCTGCCAACAATGCTTGCAATGAGAGCAATACTGTCCTCAGAGTCATTGCTGCTGCCCATTGATCTTTCAGGATATCCAAACAAATGAACCCAGTGACAGAACTAATATTAGGATGCCAAATTTTAGTAATAAACCGCACCTCCTCGCTCTTCAGCACCTCCTTGAACTCTCGCTTGATTCGCTGCACCGCATGTTGGCCATGTCTCCTCCCGCAGCGGTTTCGCACCCCGCGCCCCCCCCCCCCCCCCCCCCCCCCCGCCTCCGCCGCCACCACCTCCCCCGTCAGCGATTCACAGCAGAGCCGGGGAGCCGCGCGGCCACCGCCGCTCTCTCCTCACAGTCTAGGCCACTTCTGATGACATATGCCTTAGACTTTTGCTTAATGGCACGTGTGAACAGGGATATCTGGTTATTTGCAGATGCTGTTTCCTTGATGAGTCCTTTCCTGATCCCTCCCATTGTTAGTACTCTCCTCACTCCAAAAAATTACTTGTATTTATTTCATAAATATTTTGTATTTAAGAGACAGTAAGGCATGGTCCATTGAGGGCCAGCCTTGAAATTAAGAAGAACTGGGCTTAAACTCTGTCTCTGAAATCTATTTAACTGTGTGACTATGAAAAAGTTATTCAACCTCGTAGTGCCACAGGTAACTCTGTAAGACTATCAGGTACAGATAAGTTGCCAGTCAATATCAATAGCAGGAGCTCCACACTGGGGGTTTCCCATTCTGATGAAATTGTAGTTCCTTGAGGTCATGGATGGTATGTTTAAGTATCTTTCTCTCTCTCTCTCTCTCTCTCTCTCTCTCTCTCTCTCTCTCTCTCT
>NW_020954608.1:44067111-44115342 GCF_900497805.2 Vombatus ursinus
CTCTCTCTCTCTCTCTCTCTCTCTCTCTCTCTCTCTCTCTCTCTCTCCCTCTCTCTCTCTCTGTCAGATATATACAGTTGGCTGTAAAACCTGGACTCAATCTCTGAACCTTTTGGCTCATTCTCCTGATCTCTTGAAGTTTATAAGGTCATGGTTATCTTCAATCTCCTTCCTCTAAAATTAAACGCAAACACAAAGGAAAAGAACAAGGACTGAGGTCTATATTCGTGAGTCACATAGTAGCCTAGAATGGGCTGGGCCCAAGGTCTCTCCCCTTATAGCACCATCTTTCACCAATATACCACCAGACTAAAAGAAATCAAATGAAGAGAGGATTAGAGATTGACCGCATACATTTGAATGTATTCCCAATTCCAGCTATGTAACTCAGCCAACCCAAGGGGCTCTTACTTACCAGAGCTAGTAGACCCAGAACTGGTTACAGAATGTCTCTGCATGCCAAGATCCACATTAGGATTGCAACAGAAGCTCTCTGTGCATGCTCATAAAAACTGGGATCATTGGTCAGTCTCTCATCACATATTTATATACATATTTATATATTTCTATATACTCGTGTGTGTGTGTGTGTGTGTGTGTGTATGTGTGTAGTAGCCAGACCGGAGGGGAGGGGAAATCTCCCTTAATTATCCTCATAACATAGGGAATAGCAAATATATCAGTTTGGCTAGAACATAGAGTTCATGAAGGTCAGTAATGTGAAGTCAGTGTGGAAAGATAAACTGAAGTCATATATATATATACATATGTTGTGTATGTGGCTATATGTATATGTGCATGTGTGTATACACTCCTTGAGGTCGGGGACTATTTAATTTTTGTACATCCAGCAGGATGCCTTACACATTGTAGGCTCTTAATAAAAATGCCTATTGAGTTACTGAATTAGCTGGCTCACTTCCTTCTCTCTGAGGGGCCTATATCATACTGAGGCCTGTTACTGAAGAAAAATTTCTGACTCCATAGTCTTCTCTTTCCCATACTTACACTTCCCCTCTGCCATCACACATTCCTCTCCCATCACACTTAGTCTGTTGATTAAACAAATAATTTTCACAAGTACAAAATGAGGGGGTTGGAGAAGATGAATTCCCAAGTCACTTCTAGCTCTAAATCTCTGATCCCATGACCTGGGACTCTTAATATGGGGAAGATACAGCTAGATAGCAGTTTGTTTGAAAATGGTATAGGAATTTTAGTGTTCTCAAAAACATGGTATGGTGGCCAAGGAAATGATGTGATTTTTAGATGGCATTGACTGACAAAGCAATTAAGAGTAAGGCAATAACCCTATTACTGAACTCTGCCCTCATCAGACCTGATCAGGAATATTGTGTTCAATTCTTGGTATTAAAGTTTAGGGAAGACATTGATAGGCTAGAGTGCATCCTGAGGATGGAAACCAGGATGGTGAAGAGCTTTGAGTTCATATGAAGAGTGGGCTTAGTGGGGAGGTGATGGTTGTCTTCAAATACTTGAAAGGCTAAACATGGAATAAACATTAGGTTTTTTTCTGCTCAATTCCAGAGAGGAAAACTAAGAACAATGGATGAAAGTTGCCAAGAGGAAGATTTAAGGGGAAAGGAGGAGAGAGAAAATAAGTATTTATATAAGACCTACTATGTGCCAGGCACTGCACCAAGCACTTTTTACAAATATCTCATTTTATCCTGCCGACCTGAAAGTTGGTTAAAGAGACAACAAGCTAGGTGATAAGTAAATTTATATTGTTTTATTCCCTTAAGTTAGCAGCGCATGTACATGGAATCACAGCTTTAACTCTGACTGACTCAAGGAATTTTAGGAGGACATTTAAACCCTGACTCAGGATGTCTGTGTTAATCAAAAATAAATACAGCCTCCATATGTTTTTTAACATATATATCACGGGAAAGGAAGTTTCTTAGTTGAATAGGTTGTAAATACAATAAAATATGAGAATGTCAAAGTGTCAATTGAAATTATGGATCCAGGACATCTGTGTTTCCCCTACATAACATATGTCCATAGAATACCAAGATAAGAAAAGTCCCACTATTCAAGAGAGTGTCTAGTCCCAGGTATCCTGTCCTTAGTGATCACAAACAGGAAGAATGCTGGTCAGTTCCATCTGGTCCTATAGTTGCTGACACGGGAAGAGGTATTCTTAGTTTACTCAGAAAAGATTAATTCAGGTTTTTGGCCCCTACTGGGGCTTAATTGATCTTAAATGATTATCTATCCTTATAACAATCATACTAGGTAGGTGCTATTATTATTCTAATTTTATAGTTGAGGAAATGGAGGTAGAGGTTCAATAACTTGCCTAGAACCACACAGCTAGTAAGTTTTGATCTGAATTCAGATTTTCCTGATTTTAGACCCAGCATTCTATCCACTGCATCACCAGGTGATGTAGGCTTGATGTAAGAAAAAAATATAGCAATTAGATTTAACCCAAAGTAGAATGGGCTACTTCAAGAGATGAGTTTCCCCTTTGCCAGAGGTGTTCAAACAAAGGTCTACTTATTAAGTGAGAGAATTGATTATTAATAACCAATGATTTTGGGAGATCCAGAGTTCCCTCCTTTTTCTAAAGTCCTGATTTCAAAGGTTCAGTCTCTGGAAAGATATTACTGATGATAAGATTGAACTAACTTTCTTAACAATCTTGTTTAGACCTCACCCAGATGGGGAAGCCATTATGCTCTACTCAGATTTGGGTGGGGATAAATTCTTTGAATTGATTGCCTGAGGCTGGGGGTAACGCAGAAGTAAATGACTCAATCCAAGTTCATTTGAATAGGTTTAGCCCCACATTGTAATATTCATTCTCTTGTTAATTGTGAACTAATCAGAGTTGTTTGACACTGTAGGAAACACCCCTCTTCCAATGGATATATAAGATGTAAGCAGCTGCCATGATGGTCTTTGATCTAGGAGAGAGATGGCCAAATGACCATGCTTTTATTAAAATACTAGCATTATTAATAAAATGATTAAATTACCCTGAAATTATATCTCTTGGGCTTTTTAAATGCCACACAAGCATATCATATAAGAGATTCTTTTTTTTCAGATTTGAGTTGGACTACAAAGCAAATGAGATTCCTATTGTCTCTGAAATTCCGTGATTCTTTGACCTCAGATTAAAATCTCTAATTTATCATACATTTCTGGACATGTTCTAGGTAAAATTCACCTTTTTATTGACATGCTGTCTCTGATGCTGCACATTACTACTTACTGCAATTTTTTTTTTTTAATGCTTTGGTCCTCATGTACTCATAACATTTCTTTTTTAAATGAACTATGCCTCCTAGTTGCAGTGTTTTTTGCTCCACCAGTACTGACTATACAACACAGTTTCCATAATTATTAACTATTTGGGGAAGCTGGAGTACCCAGACTGACCTGCAATGCACCCTGCAAGTAGCCAAAGTGATAAATAAACAGGAGGATGTAACCACTGTAATCCTGGGGAGCCCCTGGGGTTAAGGAAACAAATCCAGCCATTCTCCCATAACCTCTGTCCCAGCAGACATTTTAAGAAACTCACAGAAAGGACACTTTTTCTTATCACTCAGCCCACAACGTAGGGTTTATCTCTTTACTCTCTATGCACCCCATATTCCTCTGGTATTTGTTAAGATGTACTAATTTTTTTTTTTTGGTGAAGCAATTGGGGTTAAGTGACTTGCCCAGGGTCACACAGCTGGTGATGTACTGATTTTGATTCTGAATGACACCTTCCTAATCTGTACCCACAGGCACTTTAATGCTTCAGTAGATCTATGATATCATCAGATACTCTATTGGGATTCACTCTGATTGCTTCCTGATGTAGTATTATCTTTTCCAGTTTGACTCTCTGCTTCTGCACTTAGCTAGCTCATACTCTTGGATTTCAGGGCTGCAAAGAAACTCAGGATGATGATATGACCCACATAATTTGGATCAATCAACCAATATTTATTTAAAACACCTATGCCAGGCACTGTGCTAAAAGCTGAGGATACAAATACAAAAAAGAAAGACAGTCTCTGCCCTCAGGGAGCTTACAATCTAATGGGGGAAGAAAACACAAAAAAAGAAATTGAAAAAGACTGGGGGTGGAGAGGAAGTTACCTGGCATTGGGCCATGCTGGAGAAGTCCAAAGAAGTTCCATAAGGTGGAAAATGAAGACATGGGAACCCTCCTTAAATGGATAATTTTGAGAGGAACTCTTCACTCCACCCTCCAATGAAGTGGTCAGATGGTGCTGATGAAGTGTAAATACAAGGCTGATGTAATCTTGCAGTATGATGAGGTAACTGATGACATCATTGCTGGGATGGTGAGGTTCCTGGGGTCATGATGAAGAAGTCCAAAGGAATGTAACCTGGTGGAAACCCACCCCTCCTTAGTTCCAGTGATTCTCTAATGACAAGCTTATGTCATTTCCTCTATGAGATATGCTGCCTAGATTAATATGTTATCTTCCTTCCTTCAGGAAGCTGCCATTCTTGTATTACGGCAAAAGCAATCATAATCTTCATTCCTCAGCTTTGTTCTTATCTGCACATGGTCTTGTTATGCTCCACTAATTTAAAGGATGCAACAACATACACCAAACACATTTCTTCATTTTATCTACCCTTTCTACATGTTGGTGAGTGGTCCTTTTTGCCACTAGTCATTTGTAGGATTTTCCTTTATATATTTTAACATTTGTACTGTAAATACTGAATTTTCAGCTAATATACATAATTAAAAAGTTAATACACAAGAAAACAGTCATTTTAGATTGTGACAGTGGTAGTTGAAACTGTTCACATATAGCACAATTAAATTAAACAAATATTTACTAAGTGTCTTTTTGTGTGCAAGGTTCTGTGATAGGCACTGGAGATACAAGAATAAAAATGAAATAATCTCTTCCCTCTAGGAGTATACATTCCATTTGAAAATTTCTTGTGTTTTGATTACATCTACCACTTGTTCTTCTGACTAATGTTGGATTTTTTTTTTTATATAGGTCATACATGTGTGGTCATACAAAACATTTCCATAATAATTCCATAATTATATTGTGAAAGAAAACATAGACCAAAAAAAAAAACCACCCCAGAACCAAAAAACCACCTAACCCTAAACCTCAAGAAGAATAAAAAAAGCAAAAAAAAAAAAAAGTATGCTTTGCTCTGTATTCAGACACCATCAGTTCTTTCTGTGGGGATGGATAGCATTTTTCATCATAAGTCTTTCAGACTTGTCTTGGATCATTGTATTGCTGATGCATTCATAGTACATTAACGGGTCAGAGGGCTTGGAATATGGTATCTCAGAGGTCAAAGGAGCTAGGATTAAAACCAAGAATCACCTGCCCAGCAAAATGGAGAATAATTCTTCAGGGTAAAAAATGGAAATTCAGTGAAATAGAGGACTTTCAAGCATTCTTGAGGAAAAGACCAGAGCTGAATAAGAATTTTGACTTTCAAATACAAGACTCAAGAGAAGCATGAAAAGGTAAACAGGAAAGAGAAATTATAAGGGACTTATTAAAGTTGAACTGTTTACATTTCTACATGGAAAATTGATATTTGTAACTCATGAGACCTTTCTCAGTATTAGGGTAGTTGGAAGGAATACATATATATATATGTATATGTATATATACATACATACATACATAGACAGAAGGCACAGAGTAAGTTGAATATGAAAAGATGTTATCTAAAAATAACATAAAAATAAAAATAAAATTAAGAGGTGAGAGAGAATTGTACTGGGAGAAGGAGAAAGGGAGAGGTAGAATGTGGTAATTATGTCACATAAAAGTGGCAAGAATAGCTTTTACAATGGAGGGTAAGAGGGGGGAGGTGAGAGAGAATGAGTGAATCTCATCGGATTTGGCTTAAGAAGGGAATAATATATACCCTCAATTGAGTATGGAAATCTATCTTACTGTACAGAAAAATAGGGGGGAAAGGGATAAGAGAAGGGGGGAGGGGTTGATAAAAGGGAGGGCAGATTGGGGAGGGAGTAATCAAAAGCAAATACTTTTGAGGAGGGATAGGGTCAAAGGAGAGAATAGAATAAATAGTGGGTGGGATAGGATGGAGGGGAATATAGTTAGCCTTTCACAATATGACAATTATGGAAGTGTTTTGCGTGGCTACAAATGTATAACCTATATTGAATTGCTTGCCTTCTTAATGAGGGTGGGTGAAGAGGGAGGAAGGGAGAAAATTTGGAATTGAAAGTTTTAAAAATGAATGTTTAAAAATTTTTTTACATGCAGCTTGGAAATAAGATATACAGGCAATGGAGTATAGAAATCTATCCTGCCCTACAGGAAAATAGAAGGGGAAGGGGATAAGAGAAGGGGGGGGTAATAAAAGGGAGGGAAGATTGGGGGAAGGGGTATTTAGAATGCATGCCATCTTGGGGTGGGGGTAGGGAAGAGATGGAGAGAAAATTTGGAACTCAAAATCTTGTGGAAGTGAATGTTGAAAACTAAAAATAAATAAATTAATTAATAAAAAATAAGTCATTCATAGCTGATCATCTTACAATATTGCTATCACTTTGTACATAGCACATTTCACTTTGCATCAGCTCATGTAATTTTTTTTAGATTTTTCTGAGAGCATCCCGCTCATCATTTCTTATAGCACATCATAACCACACACCACAATTTGTTCAGCCATTCCCCAGTTGATGGTCATCCCCTGAGTTTCCAGTTCTTTGCCACCAGAAAAGAGCTGATATAAATATCTTTGTACATATAGGTCCTTTTTCTTTGTGTTTTTTAAAATCTCTTTTGGGGTACAGACCTAGTAATCTGTACAGGCTATGTGAAAGGGCATGCATGATTTTAGAGCCCTTTGGGCATAGTTCCAAATTGCCCTAAAGAATGGTTCAATCAGTTCACAACTATGATAACAGTGCATTAATGTCTCATTTTTACCACACCCCCTTCACCATTTGTCATTTACTTTTCTGTCCTATTAGCTAATCTAATAGATAAGAGGTAGTACCTCAGAATTGTTTTAATTTTAATTTCTCCAATTGATAATGAGTTAGAATTTTTTTCTATATAGCTATAGATAGCTTTGATTATTTCATCTGAAAACTGTTCATATATTTTGATCATTTATCAAGTGGGGAATGACTCTTATTTTTATAAATTTGACTCAGTTCTCTACATGCTTGAGAAATGAAGCCTTAATCAGAGAAACTTGCTTCAAAATTTTTTTCCGAGTTAATATTGCTAACTTTATTTTCCTCCATCGTATTTCTCACCCCCATTTATTCTATACTCTCTCTCCTTTCACCCTATTCCTCCTCAAAAGTGTTTTACTTCTCTCCTCCCCCAATCTGCCCTCTCTTCTATCAAACCCCTTCCCCCTTCTTTTACCCCCTTCCCTTTCTACTTTCCTGTAGATAGATTTCTATACCCAATTGAGTGTGTATGTTATTCTCTCTTTGAGACAATTCTGATGAGAGTAAGGTTTGCTTACTTCCCTCTGATTTCCCCCCCTTCCTCCCCACTTGAAAAACTTTTTCTTGCCTTGTTTTATGTGAGAAAATTCACTCCAGTCTACCTTTTCCTTTTCCTTTCTCCCAGTACATTCCTCTTTCATCCCTTAATTTTGTTTTTTCAGATATCATCCCTTCATATTCAACTCACACCTGTGCCTCCTGTTTCTTCCAACTGCTCTAATAATGAGTTACAATTATCATCTTACCAGGTAGGAATGTAAATAATTTAACCTTATCAAGTCCCTTATGTTTTCCCATTCCTGATTACCTTTTTACACTTCTCTTGAGTTTTGTATTTGAAAGTTAAATTTTCTATTTAGCTCTGATCTTTTCATCAAGAATGCTTGAAAGTCCTATTTTTCATTGAATGTCCATTTTCCCCTTGAAAGATTATAGTCAGTTTTACTTGGTACATGAGTCTTGATTGTAATCCTAGCTCCTTTACCCTCTGGAATATCATATTACAAGCCCTCCCATCCTTTAATGTAGAACCTGTTAAGTCTTGTGTTATCCTGACTGTGGCTCCATAATACTTGAATTTTTTTTTCTGGCTGCTTGCAATATTTTCTCCTTGACCTGGGAACTCTGGAATTTGGCTATAATATTGCTGGCAGTTTTCATTTTGGGATCTCTTTCAGGAGGTGATTGGTGGATTCTTTCAATTTTTTTTTTACCCTCTGGTTCTAGAATATCAGGGCAATTTTCCTTGATAATTTCTTGCAAGATGATGTCTAGGCTCTTTTTTTGATCATGACTTTCAAGTAGTCCAAAAATTTTTAAATTATCTCTCCTGGATCTATTTTCCAGGTCTGTTGTTTTTCCAATGAGATATTTCATATTATCTTTTATTTTTTCATTCTTTCATTTTTGTTTTACAATGTCTTGATTTCTCATGAAGTCACTATCTTTCAATTGCTCCATTCTCATTTTTAAGGAAGTATTTTCTTCAGTGAGCTTTTGTACCTCCTTTTCCATTTGGCCAGTTCTGCTTCTGAAGGCATTCTTCTCCTCATTGGCTTTTGGACCTCTTTTGCCATTTGGGTTAGGCTATTTTTTAAGGTGTTATTTTCTTCAATATTTTTTGGGTGTCCTTTAGCAAGCTGTTGACTAGTTTTTCATGATTTTCTTGCATCACTCTCATTTCTCTTTCCAGTTTTTACTCTGCTTCTCTTACTTGCTTCTCAAAATCCTTTTTGAGCTCTTCTATGACCTGGGACTGATTCATATTTTTCTTGGATGCTTTGGATGTAGGCGCTTTGACTTTGTTGTCTTTTTCTGGTTGTGTTTTGATTTTCTTTGTTACCAAAGAAAGATTCTATGATCTGACTTTTTTGCACCTTTGTTTGCTCATAATCCCAGCCAATTACTTGAGTTGTAAAGTCTTTGTTAAAGTAAGGGTCTGCTTCCAGTGTGGAGAATGTACTGTCTCAAGCTTTGGGGATTTTTTGCAGCTGTTTTCAGAGATATTTCTATGACCTGTAAGTTTTCTGTTTATCCAAGGTGGTATGATTAAGGGTGAGGTGTTTACTCCTTTCCTGGCTTGTGCTCTGGTCTATGAGTGAACACAAGCACTCTTTTCTGCCTTGGATTTGTGAGGATTCTCTCTCTACCGCCACTACAAGCTCCACCATGCCAGCACTCCTCCTTGCCCCAGGACCACCACCCAGAACTGTGACCCAGATCCAAGCACAGGCAAAGCAAGAGAATCCTTCCTCCATATGAGCAAAAAGATCCCTGCAATCCCCCTCTGATCAGCCACTGGATTCCCCCTCAGTCAGTGGGCTGGAAGCTTGGGAAGCAGCCTCTGCCCCAGGGTATACCAGGACTGGGGCTTGGATCTAGCTCCTCTCTCACCGTAGTCACAGACTTTTCCTACTGACCTTCTGAGTTGTCTTTGGTGTTTATGGGTTGATAAGTCTGGAAACTGCTACAGCTGCCTGTGATTTAGTCTCCTGAGGCCTCCTCCAGGTTCACTGACACCTGATCTTTGCCTGTGCGCCCACACTGAACTGCATTTCTCTCCCAGCCTGGCATGATAAACCTTTCTAATCAACTATCCAGGTTGTTGGGGGCTGGAAATTTGCTTCACTCTGTCTTTTGTGGCTTCTGCTGCTCTAGAATTTGTTTAGAGCCATTTTTATAGGTATTTGGAGGGGTTTGGGGGAGAGCTCAAGCAAGTCACTGCTTTTACTCCACCATCTTGGCTCCACTCCTCTATGATTAATAATTAATAAAGATATTTTAGCACATGTTCCTTGAAGACTCAACTAGTAACAATTACTACAATTCATCCCTTTTTCAATACCTTGACAAGATATGATCAATTATTTCTTATGTGCCTCTAACTTCTTTAAGACAAAGTTCTAGATGCATATACAATAGCAATGATGATGATGATAATTACATGTATCAGCTTTTCATAAGTTGATTTACTAAATCTTGTGCCTTTTTCTCTATATTTCAAGTGGAAAAAAATTTTGTCTCAGATATCTGGTCACAGTGACCAAGCTCATTTTAAAACACATTATCCATTTTAGATAATCCAGCACCTATACTCAAATATATAAAAGGGCAATGTGTACTAGAGATGTGTGAAATTTATATGTGACTGAAGAGCTTACAGTGAATTAAGTCTTAAAATAATTATGTTGAAGAGGTTCTTTTGTTAGTCATGTGTCATTGTTTAAGATGATGAAGAGGAAACGTATCCTTTCAATATTTAAATGTACTTTGGAAGCCAGTGCTTCCAATGGTTGCAATATTTCACCAGCCTCTATTTCCAGTGTCCCTTAAGTAATTTGCCCTGTACACTTACATTCCTTTCTGCTTTACCAGTGGAGAAGTTGATTTTAAGGTTTGGAGTCTTTGGACAAAGGTGAAGTGAAATGTTAAAATAATGCAAGAGCAATGCTCCTTTAATACAGTAGTTTTCAACCTTTTGTTTAACCCAGAATTGTGGTGAATGTTTACAACTTTGTTTTCCATTTGCTATTATCTAGTCCTTGATATGGTATTGTTCAAGAGCAGTTTTGTCTGTTCCCTGATAGCTTAAGGTGTTCGCCCTTTCAAAAAATTTGAGATATAGATGAGTGAATCTCTGATGGTGGAATGCCCCAGGGCAGATTATTTTGGACAAGAATTGGCCCATGACCCTTCAAATTATTACATATAGGTGACTACTTAATCTACCTGCTTATATGGCTTATCTTCCAGGCAGGTGTTGAACAGATCAGAGAAAATCAAGAGACCAACTTCTACTTGGGCTTGTTAGAGTTATAGTGATATTTGGTACCATGATCCTTTGGGAGGGAGAAAACTTCCTTCCTATCCTCTGTGCAACTGTGTATTGGCTATATCATTTTTTAGCTAATCTGAATCATTTGCCTATATTCATAGAAGAAAAACAGTCAGCTTAACAAACATTTATCCAGTGCCTACTATGTAACAGACACTGTGCTAAGATCTGGACATACAAAGAAAGGCAAAAATAATCTCTGCCCTCAAGGCACTCTCAATCTATTAGGGGATACAAAATGCAAACAGTTATGTACAAGCAAACTATATACAGTGTAAACTGGAGATAATCATGGGGAAGGCACTAACATTAACCAGTACCAGGAAAGACTTCTTGCAAAAGGTGGAATTTTTAGCTGAGACTTGTGCACCAAATGAATACATATATATATATGTATGTATGTATGTATGTATGTATGTATGTATGTATATTATACCAGGAGTTCTTAACATGGGGTCTGAACTTGTTTTCAAAAACAACAACAACAATTTTGATAACATTTCAATATAATTGGTTTCCTTTGTATTCTTATATATTACATATCTATCCATTTAAAAACAATAATCTGAGGAGTCTATAAACTTGACCATGCTGCCAAAAGGTATGCTTGACACAAAAAAAGTTAGGAACCTTGGACTCCACTAAATATTGAATAAGAATAAAAAGAGATTATAAATGTTTAGAATTAGAATTTATAGTCTTTATATAGTTAATTTTCTTGATTAGAGGCTTTGTAATACATTAAAGAAAAATTACCATGACACTGTATTTAGGGAAACATGTTAACTAGAAGAACTAAATTCTACCTTTTCCTACTTCTTCCTTCTGAATTACCTGTTACCCTGCTTTATTCTAGTTAGGGCAGCTAGGTGGCACTGTGATGGAGCCCTGCTTATAGTCAGAAAGACCTAAATTCAAATCCATTGTCAGACATTTACTAGCTGTGTGACCCTGGGCAAGTCACTTAACCCTGTTTGCCTCAGTTTCTTCATCTGTAAAATGAACTGGAGAAGGAAATGGCAAACTGTTGTAATATCTTTGCCAAGAAAAGCCCAAATGGGATCATGAAGAGTTATACACTGAAAACGACTGAATAACAAAATATTCTAATTGAGACATTGCCAACACTATCCCTTACTTGGATTCTTGTCAAAGTACACATATAGAAAAGTGGAATTTTCCATCATCTTTGTATTCAAAATCACAGAACGAATGCCCCCATAAGGAAGGGAATAGGCTAATATGAGGGGGATAATTAAGTGGTTTCAGGGTCTGCCTTTTGAATTTTGAGTATAATTTTGTAATCCTAGATAGACATTGCATAATAACAATGTTTGTGCCTAGATAGTGAATATTGGAGCAGGTTAGGTATCTGGTTAGACTAATCCATTTATATTTTGCCTTATTATGTTCACCATTCCCCTCTACCCTTTCTACCTGGTTTATTTACATAGAGTTTTTAGACATAGGGCCTGCTTTGATAGCTATCATTGGGGTATTAGGTCAGGAGCACTGAATAGCATAAAAAATTCTCTAATGATTAACCAGCCAGGCCTACTCAGTTTGAGGAAGGTGGAATTAGGACTATGCTCCATAAACAAACTTGCTAGAGATGTTAAGCATAAGGTTCTAACTAAAACTGGGTGTGGTTAAGCCTTAAATGCTCTGCCTTGTGTAATAGGAGCCAGGCCTAAGACAGTGGGGCCATAGATTGCTGACTAATTCAGCTTTTGTTTATTCTTGTGGTGACTCCTGAAGCTAGCTGAGGCTTTGGGAGAGTCTAGTCCTCTGGGCTCCTTGGCATAATGTAATACCCTAATCCATCTTTTACCTGTGTATGTTTGTGTGAATGGATAGTTGAGATTTTTGAATTATAGCAAACAATTTCCCATGCAAAGAAATTAGATGGTGACTGGCACATTAGAATGAATTACAATCCCTCCTAAATAACCTATGTATATTTTAATTCTTCATAGTTAGTAAAACAATAACAACTCTTTTTTAAAGGAGAAAAAGAAGCAAAGTCTGATATAGGAATTGATTCCTGAGATGAACTTTGAAGAAAACTAGGGATTCCAAGAGGCAGAAGTGAGGAAAGAGTACAATCCAAGGAACTGGAAAATGGAGTGGTAGGAAGGGTCAGTGCCAAGTCACTGAGATGGAAGGTAGAACTTTGTGCCCTATAGAGCTAAATCAGACTGCTTTGAAATGGTCATTCATATAATAAGCTATACCAGGATTTAGAATACGATCACCTAACTTTTATTCTAGCTCTTTCCATCCTTTCCTCTTTGGTTTGGTGATTAAAAAAGTTTCAACTTCTCCAACTATGAAACAAGGATATTAAGCTCTTTCTCATCTTCAAGTTAGGGACCATGGATCCTCAATAAATTGTGGGTTCTATTTCTCTTTGTGCCTAATTCACAACTTGCAGTAAATTTAGACATTCAGGCACCTCTTTTGAGGTGTAGAGTAGAGCCTAATTTCCTCCAGGTGTTTGTCTGTGGATTTAACCTGGGGCAGATTGAACAGAAACTTTCCCACAAATCCAAATATGGATCCAAACAAGGTGTCATTAATAACAATAACTACTATTTATATGGCACTTTAAGGTTTCCAAAGCACTTTAAATACATCTTATTTAATACTCACGACAACCCTATAAGGTAGGTGCTATTATTTTCCTCATGTTACCTATAAGGAAATAGACTCAGAGCTAATGACTACAGTCACACAGCTAGTAAGCCAATCATTCATTCAATCAATAAATATTTATTAATTTATCTACTATGTCCCATGTGTTGGGACATGTGCTGGGGATTCAAGAAAGACAAAAGATAATCCTTACTCTCATGGAGCTCCCAATCTAATGGGAGAGAAAAATGCGAACAATTATGTACAACCTATGTAAAAAATAAGTTGAAATCATTGACAGAAGAAAGACATTAGCGTTAAGAGATATCCAGAAAGACTTATTGTAGAAGGTAGAATTTTAGCTGAGACTTGAAGGAAGCCAGGGCACCTGGGAGGTGGTGATGAGGATGGAGAGTAACATTCTGGGGATGGGACTTTGAGGCATGAGCAAACTTAGGTCTGCCTGACTCTAAGTCCAGCATTTCACACACGTACTTCTGCCTCTAAGCAATGCCTTCTCACTTAGGCAGTCATGAAAAAATGGCCATGCCTGGTAATGAAGGACAACAATCTAGAAATGCATATGTATAGAATTCTTCACAACATCTTTCTTAGCAAGACTATACTTTGCAGAGGAGTTTTGCCTTAGAACGATAAACTGGAAAATCCATTGAAAATACTTAGCTGAAGGCTGATTTTCCCTTTGAGAGTACTAAGCCTGTGCTGAAAGCAAGCTTTCTCCCACTCTTTGCCTAGTAATGAAGATTTCAAGTGCTTTTATGGGCCACAGTAGGAAGAATAAGGTTTAATAATGATATGTCAACTTTTAGGTCTCTGATTCATTACTGTAATATCTTCTTTTTTCTCTTCATTTATTTTCACCTCATAAGCATTTCTCCACTGTCATCATAGAGAAATAGCAGGTTTGAAATCACTAGGGATGTTATTGACACCTCCCACACAGCTGAAAAGAGGTGAAGATTTTGTCTGCAATTTTTAAAGAACCTGCCATTGCTGCCTTCTATACAACCACGATGTATTTCACGCCACAGGTCGACCAGGAACAAGAAATTGTCGAAGCACCATGGAATTTTCCTCAAGACCTTATTACACAGCAATTTCTTGACCAGCAACAGAAGGAATGGTGTATTATAGAGGCTTTTCTATTCATATACATTTAGAGTCCTCTATTTTTTCATTTCCTTTTACAGCACAGGTAAGAATGAAACACTCAGAAAAGATCAGATCGATCTACAGATTGCCAAAAAGATAATATGACCTCCTCATATGAATAAACTTCATAGTATAATTAAAATATTATTAACATTCTGGGGAAGCTTTCTCTTGGATCATTCTACAGGAATGTGACCTACAATCAACATGTTATCACAATCTTACCAGTCAATATACACTTAGTCATGCTGGAACAATTTTGGTCATTAGTCTTTAAATTTCTAGCTCTTACTTTGCTTCTGAATGCATTTTCATTTCTCTCCTAATTTTTATACAATTAAGAGATCACCTAGCATACTTATGCTGATTATCAATATGTATTTTGGGATACTCAGACAAACTTTCTGAGCTACCTACCTATGCCTCCTCCTTTGGTAAGTACCACAGACCTATGTCCTACTATATCTGTTGAGCTCAGGTTCTATTAATGTTCTATTAATAAATAACTTTTGGCTATGTAGTCTTCAGTTCAGTCGTTTTTCAGCTGAGTGAGTATGGGTGAGTTGTTTTACACTAGTGAAGAAAGTTTTTACATTTTGTATTCCCTACCTTGAATAATTAGAGATTTGGACCAAAAGGAATAAAAAAAGATGTAGGATATCACTCCACCAATGTAGGTCAGTAACTCTTCTGCAGTGGCCAAGTAGTTTGGTATGGTAGCTACAGTGGTAGCCCTGTGGAATAAGAAAGACCTAGGTTCAGTTTCTGTCTTTATCACTTAACCTCTCAGCGACCTAGGAAAGAAGTAAGGAAAGAAGAAACATTTATTAAAACTTACTATTTTCTTTTCTTTTGTTTTTGGCAATTGTGGTTAAGTGACTTGCCCAGGGTCACACAGCTAGTAAGTGTCAAGTGTTTGGTCTGAGGCCGGATTTGAACTCAGGTACTCCTGTGCTCTATCTTCAGGGCCTGTGCTCCATCCCCTGTGCCACCTAGCTACCCCTAAAACCTACTATTTTCTAGGCAGGAGTAGGGAACCTGTGGCCTCAAGGCCACATATGGCCCTCTACGTCCCCAAGTTTGGATTCAGTCAAAGGGGTGCACTTGAGGACCTAAAGAGCCACATGTGGCCTTGAGACCACAAGTTCCCCACCCTTGTTAGGCAGTGTGCTAAGTGCTTTATGAATATTACCTCTTTTGTCCTCATAACAACCCTGTAAGGTAGGTGCTATTATTATCTCCATTTTACAGTTGAGGAAACTGAGACAAACAGATATTAAGTGATTCACCCAGGGTCACACAACTAGTAAGTGTCTGAGGCTGAATCTCAACTCAGTTCTTCCTGACTCTAGGCCCAGTGCTCTATTCTTAATGTCACCTAGATACTCAAGGCAACTAAAACAAATGTGATGTATGTCTTTCACATCTCCCAATTCTTTGAAAAAAAAATGTGACTAGAGTAGAACTCTGTGTCATATCTCTAGAACCTTCCCTGCAGGTTAATATCAACCTTTAATCACCTCCAAAGTCATCTAACTAGATAATCACCCAGCACCAACTTATTCATCTTATTCAGGAAACTACCTTGAGACTTTATCAGTTTCCATGCTGAATTGATAATACCTTATGTCTATAGCTGTCTAAGATTTATTAACCTTGTAATTACAACAATATCATTTTCTCTAAGTTTTTTTTGTTCTGCTTTTTTTGGCTTTAATTTATTTTTTTTCAATTTATAAGTATTAAATAAAAATAAAGAAAATATCTCTCCCTTCCACCCCTCCCTTGGAAAAAACAAAATAAAAGCCTTCTATCAAATATGCATAATCAAATAAAACAAATCCCCATGTTGGCTGTGTAAAAAAAAAAAGAATATGTCTCATTCTTATCTTGAGTTCATCACTTCTCTGTTAGGAGGTAGGTAGCATTATTTATCATCAGTCTCTGGAATCGTTATTGGTCATTGCAATCAATGATCAAAGATCAGTCTTTCAAAGTTATTTGCCTTTACAATGTTGTTCATGATGCTATTTTAGTGGCAAAATGGTCTTAAATTAAAGTGATGAGTAAAAATGATATAAATAATGTCAATGAGCATGTAATGCAATTCAAATTGTGTTTATGTGTATGGGTGATTTAATACAATATTGTTTTGCTTTCTTTTTATTAATGATTTTGAATACAAAAACCAAACTCAAATTAAAAATACTTTAAATTTGAATATTTAAAGCTTGAAGCATTTTTGTTTAATATGGGAGATTTAATTTTTGGTAGGTTTTATTTCTTTATAGTGGCAGGGTGGGGAATGACAATATATTACTGGAACCAGAAACCCATGAAAAGTGGCACCACAATTTGCTTTTATGATGAAATATTAAAATTAAGAGTTAATAATGGAATGACTAGAATAGAAGTTGTCAATATGCTTTGGAAGATTTTGCTTCATAGCAAATCAGTCATTACATTTTAGGTACATGGCAAAATAGAACTTCATGTCAAGTTTTAGCTTTTTAATACTTCCATACAGCAGCCCAAGTAAAATGTCTTCTTTGATAAGATGATGAATTTAGACAGCACTATTACATCATTCATTGTCTACTTGGAGATGTCTAAAGTAAATGCCAAGCCATTTTCAGAAAATAATTGCTGTGAGGTGTTCGGTGCCAGCATAATGCCATGGATAGAAAATGGAAACTACTTAAGAAGTCTGTCTCTCCCTAATCTATTTTACAGACTCCCCTCAATGCCTTTGTGTGATAGTGGGGAAAGAATGTTTCTGTCCCCTCTTTCCCCAGGTCACAAGAGTAGCATTCCTATACACAGACATTCCTCTAATCATAAAACCCTCCAGCGAATTTTGAGCTCAGAAAACTTCTCACCCCCCCCTTTTTTTCTTTTCTTTTTTCTTAATTTATTTTTGATTTATCAATTTTTCTCCCCCTCCTCCCCACCCCCCTCCCCAAGACAGTGCACAATCTGATATAGGCTATACATTTACATTCCTATTAAACATATTTTCACATTAGTGATATTGAAGTAAAAATTAAAACCAATAGGAGGAACCATCAGAAAGAGGAAACAAAACTCAACAGAAGAGAAAAAAAATAGCAATTCAACTTCCATAGTTCTTTCTTTGGATATGGATAGCATTTTCCATTACGAGGCCTCTGGAGATGTCTTAGATCCTTGTATTGCTGGGAAGGGTTAAGTTTATCAATATTAGTCATCACACAACGTGGCTGTTATTGTGTACAACATTCTCTTGGTTCTGCTCGCTTCACTCAGCATCAGACAATACAAGTCTTTCCAGGTTTTTCTGAAGTCAGCCTGCTCAACATTTCTTATAGTACAATAGTATTCCATTGCATTCATGTACCACAACTTGCTCAGCCATTCCCCAGTTGATGGGCATCCTCTCAGTTTCCAATTCTTTGCCACCACAAAAAGAGATGCTATGAATATTTTTGTACATGTTCTTTTTCTATTTGTATGATCTCTTTGGGATATAACCCTACAAGTGCTATTGCTGGGTCAAAGGGTATGCACATTTTTATAGCCCTTTGGGCATAGTTCCAAATTGCTCTCCAGAGTGGTTGGATCATCCCCCTGCCTTTTTTTTTTTTTACTGTTAGCATAATGTGTGGACAGACAGCAAATAAACATTCATTAAAGAATCAGATGAAAGAAGAAAATTAGAATAGGAGAAAAGAGGTAGACTCTCTTTACAATGTCCTCATAGATATTAAAGGGATAATTTCCAGGAATTTAAAAAGTAAGATTGCTAAGGGCTCTGAATTACATCTTAGAGTAACAAAGCACCATTATAATTTTTAAATGTAAAATGATAATGAAACTTTCAATATATACATTTGGTATATATTGACCATATTTATCAACTTATTGACATATACCAATGTGTATAAACTACATATATATATATATATGTATATTCCAAATCATCTTTTCAAAGAAGCATATGGATTACTCTGGGAAGATACTGGGTGTATAGATAACTTTACCTAAGACTGACCCATGTAAAGCCCTTTATAACATCTCTTTAGGTTGATGTTGAATCAGCATAAAATCTGTGCATTAATAATTGTGAGTAATGAGTTATTAATGAAGGTGAGAAAACTGTTTCTTAGATCATATTCTTTTTTTTTTAAAAGGTGTGGTAACACTGGAGTTTGTAGAAACATTCTCTGACACGTACTCCATTAGATTCTTCTAGTCCTGAAACTACTTCATGGTTGTAAATTAAGAAACTTTGAGAGCTACATGAACGTTTTTGAAGCTACTGAAGTAACTTAGCAAACATGAAAAATGGATACAATTAGAAAGTCACTGACTGTAATTGCTTGTTGTAATTACTGATAATAGTTTCTGGGATAGACAATTATTACATTTCATCATCACTGCATTCTGGATTTGAGTGGTTAACTTCAGAAGCTAGAGAGGTGATCAGTCTTTTCTGCTATATCCTGAACCTTTAGCAGTAATTGTTTTCTAAATAGATGATTATATGGTAAGTGTTAGTGCTTTGCTACTAAAAATGAATGAATAGTGTGCAACATGTGATTTAAATGGGGCTTATCAAAAACTATATCCAACTTGAGGGGTTCCAAGATGATAGAGAGGCATTCAGTCATGACTGTCTCTGGTGTTCCTCCTGGGCCTTTGATAAATCTTCATTTCTCATCAGCTCTGTGGAAGTTGGATAGCAATGACTTTTTAAGCAGAAGAGTCCTTTGCCAAGAATATGCTTCATTAATAATTTGTTTTCGGGCAAATGTTTTTTGGTAGCAGCATGATTTGAAGCTGGGTTGCTCTTGTTTATGCAGAGAAAAAGCTACGCTTTTAACATAGGTTATCAGTAAAATTCCGTTGGTGATTTGGCCTTGAAGGTTTGAGAAATGTTTTTTGTCCATGGTACATATACTTAAACTTTTTGACGGTCTTTTTGAATTCATAAGTGGTTTTTGGAGCAGTATGGTTTCTTCCTGCATTCAACATCCATAGCAGTCTTAGACACAGGTAGCTGTTATCTGGGTTAGAAGCCTATGCTGTGTAACTTTTCATAATTTGCCTAAAGATGTCACATTCAGGAACCTTAAGAAGAAGCTGTTAGTTCAGAGTGGGTGGCTTGCTCTGCGCAAGTTCTAATAATTATTCTGAGAGTTACCTCAGAAATATCTGCCCTTATAGAGAGGGGTTAAGAGGAAGCCTTCACAGTAAGACTTCTTGCAAAAATTACAAAGAAAGTGGCACGTTTAAAATAAAACAACTCAAAACATCCAAGTTGAAAGGGTTATAATACAATTCACCGAATTAAAGTATTTCTTCTGTTTAGGAAGTAATCTCAAAAAGAATTGCACTGGTCATTTCATCATAAAATAAATAATAAATGGATCTAATCCCACTTAGGAGCTTGGACTTTCACATAGCCTTACTTCTACAAGGAGAAAATCATACATTAGTGACATCTAGAATTGTGAGGTGGGCTGCATCAGTTACACAAGGTGCTGACCAAGAAAAAGCATCCTGTCTGAAGACAACTGAACACAAAGTAAGTCCATAAGACCTATTGGGGTCAAATGAATACAGGACTTGCTGTATGCATATAATACTTTTGTTTTGTTTGTACTAAGGTGGGGGTAGTGCTGGTTGTACAGCAGATGCATCACATAAGTATGACCTGGCTCCCCATCTCTACTCCTATTCCACCCTCCCCCACGCTCTGAACTCAAATGGACTGCATTAGTCCTCCAGGTCTCATAAAAAAAATCATATCTTCCTGGTTCATATGTCTTTACCCACAATTTATTCTGAAAATTCTCCAAATATTCTCATATCTAAGTTACCACAAATGTGGGTAGCCAGCTACCCAGTTTCTGTACAAGCTTGAAGGACTTTTCCTATCTTTTCCAGTCTCCTTACTCCCCTTCATTCATTATTATGACTCAGTGACACTAGTCTCTTTACTGTTATTCCCACGAGGCACTCACTCCATTTATAAACTCCAGGCATGGAATCCCCCATGCCTGGAATACTTTCCTTCCTCATCTCTGACAGAATTCCCTGGCTTTCTTGAAGTCTCAGCTAAATCCCACCTTCTGCAAGAAGTCTTCCCTAGTCCATCTTATTATGAATTCTTTGAAGGTAGGGAATATTTTTGACTTTGATTATGTCCCCCATTGCTTAGCATAGTGCCTAGCATATAAGAACTTAATAAATGCTTGTCGATTGGACTCGATGGTAGCCCACATGCAATCAGCATAATTTCTCTCTTTCTCTTGTGGGTATTTTCTCTCAAGTTCCTAGAGGGCTTCTCACTCAGCATCACCCCATGATTTGAACTCCTTGAGTAGGGAAACCAAGCTTTGTGTTGGCAGCAAGGAAGCACCTTGACATCCCAGGGAATTCCTTATTCCTTCACAAGTTTCTCCCACAGTCTCTTCCAGATTTGTACAGTCACCCTTTGTTTTGGACTCTTCTGAGAGGGAAAACATGTTTTAGGGTTCTGGATGTGCAATTTCCTTCCTATTGACCTTCCATTCTCCAAATAGTTTATAGTGGTAATGGGGAAGAAACTACAAATTTTCTGCTCTCCCATATTGTGGCTTTAGTACCTCATTGTTTCACCAGCTCTCGGGTTGGGGGAAGGTGATTCTCTTCTCTTTCCAAGAGGCACACTGCTCAGAAACTCTACTTCACCCTCTAGAAGTCAAGACACTTACACTTTTGAACTTGAGGTTACTCTTGGGGCAGCCTCTAAAACTGTTGCTGTTCAAGAAATATCTTTTTTCTGGCTAGAAGGCTATATTCTAGGATCACACTATTTAGAAAATAATAAGGTACATTGTCTATGAACATATGCTCCTTCCATGTGCTCTTCTATGATACTCCAGCATTGCCATGGCTGCTGAAATCTGGTTTCAGGAAACTTACTTTCAGGAACTCTCCTCTGGGCTGATTGGGTGAAAAAGCTGCCATCAAGCACGCACAACTTCCATGTGCTTCTACTTCAAAACAGTCTTATAAAGGAGAAATGTCTTCTTTTGTTTTTTCCCCTTCCCTCCCCACATACTCTGGAAAAAAGGGGAGGGGCCAGGTAAAAGGTAAAAAGAAGCTCCCCCCGCCCCTCCCCCCCGCCAAAAAAGGCACATGTAGAAAGTTCTGTTGCCTCTCTTTATAGGCTAATGGAGATGGTGGCTTCTCCCAACAAAATACTCCCAAGGGTCCAAGCCAACCAAATAATATTAAGGGCATTCTTAGTGACTAAAACTTAAGCAGAGATTGTCTTTTGTTTTCTTTACAAGGTATCAAATTGACATTTAAAGAGTCCTCTAAGGAGAACACTTTAAAGAGAACAAATTATGGAAAATTGATGGCTTCAGACCAAGGTTCACCACCCTGTAAGCTTATCAAAATACTCAGAGAACTCTTCATACCCTCATGTGTATACTGCTCTGCTTATATATGCGATAATTTAAGGGGGAGGGAGAAAGTACTAATATCTAAAGAGAATGGTTAAAGGTTTAGCACAGGATATGACATATTAGCAGAGACTTGAAGGAAGATATGGATTCTAAGTGGTGGAGATGACCACAGTGTATTCTAAGCATGGGGAAAGCCTGCTCTAAAAGGCATGGGATTGGGAGATGGAATACTGAGTTTGGAGAACAGTGAGTGGGCCATTTTGGCTTTAATACAATGTTCATGAAAAGGCATGATATACAATAATTTTGGGATATAGGTTATAGCCAGATTGTATTGAACATTAAATGTCAAATTGAGGGATCTTAATTTTGTCTTAGAGGCAATAGGAAGTCATTAAAAGTTGTTGAGTAGGACGCTGATATACTCAGACTTTAGGAGAATTTTAGGAATATATTTTTTGACATCTGTTTTGACTAGGGCTGCATATATAGATCTGAGAGCTATCCACATTAAAAAAAAGTGAACCTACAGGAAAAGATGAGGGCTCAATACTGGGCTGAGCTAACCCACAGTTAGGGAGTGGGATATGTATTATTATCCATAATATTCCCTTCTACCCCCCAACTTCTGGCTGTGAAAGGGAGGAAAAATATATGTAGGAGTATAGTTTGAGGGAGTGGAAGGATAAAGGATAAGTTTTTTTTTAAGGATAGAGAAACCATGTTCAGTAATTTAACATGACAATTATTAAATTATGCAAGAATCTATTTATTTGAATTGCTATAATTCAGTTCTTATGAGACAGAGAATCAAGAAATAGACCTTCTACACAGCTATACAATCACAAAGAAAGAAAGAGGAGAAGCCACCACCACAAACTCTGAAAACTTGGTCATCTAAGGCACACATCACAATGGAAATTTAAGATGTGAATAAGTTAGGTGTCTTTAGAAATGGTACAATTTTAAAGAGCACTTTTCACATGGGAAAAATTAGTGCAGCTTCCAAGGACACCTAACTAGCCAGGGCATGGCATAGGTCCTGGAAGAGTCTGATTTAAAGTAAAATGTTTGAGTTTTATGTCACAAACCACTACTTCTTTCTTCAATGAAATAAATGAGTTTTTTCCACATTTCTAGTTAGTTTAAATGTCTAGCTAGTTTAAAAAACCTAACAGAGAAATAAATCACCATACGTTATATAGTTTCCAGACGACAACGACCTTTTTAGTTGAGAATGTGATGAATAGGAACAAAAGCTGCTATTATGACATCCTGCATGAGGCAATCATAGAGGCTTGCTGAAAGCCAACTTTCATGGAGTAAGGGAAATAACCATTTAATGAATGAAGAGTACAATATTAATTTACAATAAAGCCTTCATGGGCTCATACTACTTTTAGATTTTTAAGTAACTGTTTAGAACCAGGAAGGGTCAACAAAGAACTTGATTTAAAAAAAAAATTAACTGAGGCAGGGACATGATTTTTTTATTAAAACTAAAATGAATAAAGGCAGCTTGATAATTTTATTCATTTTCTTTTTAACTAGTATCTTACTTTTTTTCAGATAATTGAGCAGTCAAAGAGATTGCTTCCAAAAGTGTGCCAGTGTCTAGTTCTTCCAATTGTTAACTTCACTCCTGTTCAGAATCAAAATGACTCTTAGCTTTTTACAATTTACTGCTTTTCAAATAGCATGACAAGGTAGTAAGATCTTAATGTGCTCTTTTGTTCTTAAGTTTTGTCTATAAAAGTATACAAGTCTTTTTCAAATGTTTTAATTAAAAACAGTTAGCAATTGCATACGTATATGTATACATATGTATTTCTTTCTACAAAGAAATTTCATATTGAATGCTAATAAGCAGCTACATGTTAGGCTACATATATAAGCAAATCACAAATATAGGAATCATTATAAATAAACACATAAAAGAAAACAAAACAGTGATACATGAACACTAAGAACATTGATATATGAAATAGGAAAAGTTCATCAGGATTACAACAGCAATATAACACCCTAATGTGGGACATAATTCAGAGTTTTTCTGCTTAATATCCCAACTGTATCCCTCTTGCCATATGTGTTGGATCCCACATTGGTAGGAGAGAAAATTGCTCCGATATTGTTGTTGGATCGAACTAGAAAGTCAGCCAGGCGCTGTGTCACACATGTGGCCGTGTTACATTTCCTTTTTTCCAGATGATGACTAAGAATATAAAACAAAAGTTAAAAGTTAGAATAAGGGAATCAGGGCTTCTGTGTTCAGTTTTCAGATCACCCACTAATTGACTAACTATGGAGGCACCATATATGTAGATGGAAAATGAAAGAAAACTATTCAAATAATTGACAGTTTTTCCATTTGTAAATGATTTTAGTTTTCACTTAAAAAAATTATGTTCCATGGCATCTTGTAGGCATAGACTTTTGGTGAGGGCATTGTAAAAATGTAGCCATTGCTATTCCCCATGTCATTTCCTAATCAAGATCACATTTCCCAACACTTTCTCTGTATGTTCATTAAGAACTGGTTTTAATTTTTTAAAATTTTTATTTTTTTAGGAATTAGGGTTAAATGACTTACCCAGGGTCACACAGCTAGTAAATGACAAGTGTTTGGTCTGAGGCCAGATTTGAACTCAGGTCCTCCTGACTTCAGGGCCTGTGCTCTGTCCACTGTGCCACCTAGCTACCCCTCTAATTTTTTTTTAAAAGTAACTTTGATTTACATTTTTCAAGCAATTTTTCATTCCAGCCTTACTTATAGCTTAAAACAGTCTATAAAATAAGTATGAAATGTCAAATTAAAGTACAACATTGAATATCAAGTAAATTACTTGCCTTTTGTAAATTTCTCTGAGATCATTAGATGTAAGACATTAGAAAGAAGTGCTAATTCTTGTAAAATCTCATGAGGAATCAGAATTTCCACCTGTTCAGGCACTCTGACTTATAATGTAGGAGTTATATTACTGTTAGCATAAATACATGAACCTTACTATCATCCTGTCACCTACTTGGCTCTTAAAAAAAAGTTATAGAGTATACTTTTAATGGTTTTAAAATGATAGGACTAGATTAAATGTTATATTTAAAAGATTTTTTATATTAGTCATATTACTATTCAGCATAATGTCTCAAGTAACCTGGAAAAGCTCTAAAATAATATTATAGCTTAGGTAGACAATGCCAACTGTTATAGATTGCTTAGCTTGTAGCAGAACTTTTGATTCCATCTGACTTACATCCCTGAATTAGCTTTTTAAGAATTCTAGCATGCTTTCAAAATGCTACTAGAATAGATACAGAGGTAAAAAGTATCATCCCCCAAAACATAAACTCGATTTTTGTAGGTCAATCACCAGAGTCACTAACAAGACAAATATGGAAATGTTTTGACTTCACCCTGTGCTTGAAATAAAATGGAGAGTTGAACTATATACTTGTTTCATGTATATGAACCATCAAGGAAAATTTAGACCAAATAAACTGCTTTTATTTCAGAAGTGGTATTTTTGTGTCAGTTATCTTTTTTATGTATGGAGTGCTAGAATTGTATTCAGGAAGAACTGGGTTTAAATTCTGACTCAGACATTTACTAGCTATATGACCTTGTGCGAATCACTTAACCTCTTTATGACTCAGGCAACTCTGTTAATATTTATCTATTGAGTCACAGATGGATGACAATCTGCATTTATAGCTAGAACTCCACCAGTTGACACTGGTAGCTCCCACTGGGGAGCTTACTGGTTAAAAAACCACAGTTGTTTTGCATATTTGCTTATTTCTATAAGTCATACTCCTTTTGTAGAGGTAGCTGGAGTGTCTCCATGGGATCTAAAGCTTTAAGTTTCAACTAAAGTGTCTTGGCCCATCTTGGTCCTGGGGAACTGATAAAATAATATGTCTTCATTTTTTTTTTTTTTTTAGACAATTGGGGTTAAATGACTTGCCCAGGATCACACAGCTAGTAAGTGTCAAGTGTTTGGTCTGAGGCCAGATTTGAACTTGGGTCCTCCTGACTTCAGGGCCGGTGCTCTATCTACTGGGCCACCTAGCTGCCCCCATCTTCCTCTTCTTAAGAGACATATAGAGACTATAGATTCAGAATGCCAGATGCAGTTGTTCTGTCAGTAGGCTTTATTTGCATGTGTTTTGTTTTGTTTTGATCACAACTATGCATTCAATGGGGGATTAGGACTATATATAGGTATAGTTTTAAGGGGGAAATGTATGATGTAAAAATGAAAGGCACCAATAAAACTATTAAAAATAAAGTACCTTTATCTATATATCTATTTACCTCACAGAAACAAGATAATCTGATAGGGCTTATGGTAAGGACAATGGCTGAAGTTGAGGTAACATGGTTTGGAAATGGCTAGAAAGTGATATACAGGTGTAGTTCTAGTCAATATAAACACAAAGTTCACCTAACAGAGCAGTCTCCAAGGGACACAGTCTAAAGTTCTCGTGAGAGGAGGAAGTTCCACTTGTACTTGGCCAATATCTGCCTCTGGAATGATTAGCTCTGATATATGATCTTTTCTAATCTTGCCAGAATCAGACCTCTACCTCATTTCCAGGACATTTCCAAAGCATGGTGTTCCTCAATCTCTGTATTGCTCTATTCTGTATGTTTTCTTTTCCTCATTAGAATGTAAAGTCCTTTAGGTTAGGAACAATCTTAATTGACTGAATTTGTATCTCCAACACTTAGCACAATGTCTGATATATAGTAAATATTTAATAAATGCTATATTATTCATTCATTCATTTATTCATCCATCCATCCATTCACTTTGACCAATAATTCAGACTCTACCTCCAAATTGCTTAATTTATTTTCCAATACTGTTCAAATTATGAATATAATTCGGTACTTTACTTTTCTGGTATAGATATAGCTATAGTATAGTTTAATAAGCTTAAAATTCTGGGGGCTGAACTCTTAGAAAATAGTTTTAAATTCTGAGGCCACTAAGACCTTTCCTTCTAGCAGAAACAAGCTTATGTTTTATCTTGAAGCTTGGGAGTAAGAACAATTTGTTCTAAATACTTCAAACAGGCAATTTTCAAAGCATCTGAGATAATTGTAGATTAAATGACTATTAGAAAATTTCAAAATGAGATATGCCTTTCGATAAGCTTGGCCAAGGTCTAGAAAAGGAAAAAGAATTAATTTTATAGGCAAAATGTCTAAGAGACTTTGGCCAAGTTGGGAAGTGGATAAAACAACTATTACTTTAAAAATATCTAACTTTGTTTAGAAATATCAATTTGAGCATCAACCGATTATCAAGATTTTATTAAGTGCCTACTTTTGTTAGGTGCTGTGAATATAAAGACAAAAACAAAACAGTCCCTGCCCCCTAGGAGCTAACATTCCATTGAGGAAGAAGAGATGTAAGTTGTTAATTTTCAACTTATCAAAATTAAAGCCATATTTAATAAAAGATAACATTAACCTTAAGAAGAAACAATATGGTGTGTTAATTGGTTCCTTGATGGTAGAACTGTCTTGCCGGTGAAGACATTTCAGATAAACATATAGTTTCAGTTCAGGTGAGCAAATAACTCACTACCATGACATGAAGATGGTCAAGGAATCCTACTAGAGTTCATTTCACCACCATTTTTTAATGTCCTAGGTTATGGATGAGCTAGACCTGTCTATTTGTCTACCTGGCTACTCACTAATGGTGAACTATCACTGAGACACATGAATTTGAGTTATAAGGTGTAAGTGACTTGAAAGAAAAAAATACTTTTGGATATTTTAATCTGAAATATTTATGAACATTAACTATAAAGATCTCTAAAATCTTTCCATCTCAAAGGTTGAGTCCATTTTCTTTGCTATAGTACTCTTTCTATCTTTGACTTGTCCTATCCAAGGGTAAGTACAATTAAGATATATTACTTCATGTGCTGAGGTCAGTAAGCTAGAACATGGACAAAGGAGTACATAGAGGGCTCATGAACTACTTTGTCACCCCCAAGGTTTTAATTGAACCACCTGCATGTTTTTAAAAGATTGAAATAAAGCAGGAAAAAAACTCCACTGAATCATAAACTATCAGGACTGGAAGAGCTTTAGAAATCTCTAGTCCAAACCCTCATTTTATAGGTAAGGACTGTGAAACTCAAGAGAGGTTAAATAAATCATTCAAGGTGATACTATTAAATAGCAGAGTTGGGACTTAAAATAAAGTCTCTCATTTCCCAAACCGGTGGAAGATACAGATTGGGCAAATACACAGTGCAAGTCTTTGCCTCTTATATGTCTCAAATGTAGCTGATTTTCATGTACTTGTAGATATACAACATAAATGGCCTAAATTGTAAATTTTAATGAATGGAAAAATCAAAAATGAAAATGATTGAGTTTCCAAAAGAAGGCTGATGACTTGCTTTTGGTTTGATTTTTAAGGAGTCAATTGGAATTTATATTGTTTGTCTAGGCTTTAAATAAAATCTTGTTGCACAATTAAAGAACTTCGTACGATTAAACCCTTGTCTTTTAACCAAACAGAGCAGTGTGGTTTCAACTATCTTAGTTAAAAGCAAAATTCTAGAATTTTTTAGAAAACAAAACCTAAATACTAGGAGACAATTTAAAGTCAAGAGATTGTGAAACTAACACCCAAATTATTTGAAGACAATGAATTTTAGTGAACTGGGTAACCATCCCATCTCCAAGTGAGAGCTATGTAATAACAGGCAAAGCTATGTAGAGACATGTTTCATAAATGTGCTCAGTAAATGTCTATTATCTAATGAAATAAATGATTCAAGATATAGACAAAAATCCTTGGTAATACTGCTAATTTTCCTGTCATCATGCCATTGTGTTGACAGTTTAAGAGGAACTTCATGTCAGTTTTAGAGTTATTTTTATCTGTGAAAAAAAATAATTGAGAGCTAGTCATAGTTCTGAGAGCACCCTGTAAACCAGGTAAGTTACAGCAAGACAAGTGATTATGTCAATTCCTTCTGCTTGATATAGCACATAAATGATGTAGAAACGTTTTTACATATTGGAAGAAAAGGTAGTGCTAGTTCTATAATTCTATATAGCAAATGTTATAATATAATTGAATTCATTGCAAAAGTAAATTTGATTGTTCTCTAGCTTGTAAGGTGTGTTAAGTCCAGCTCTTTAGAACTATGTAAAGGCAAAGTTGATTTAAACCCAAGCAAATATTCTTAATGTTATTTTATGACACCTTGACTCCAGTGGATCTATGGTGTAAAGGGAGAATTATATTTTTCAAATAAATAAAAAAATTCCCTTTGCAAAAAAACCATAATTAACAGCTATCATTTGGACTTGAGGTTTAGTCTTGAAAATAATATTTAAGTAATAACACAACCTTAAAAATGTATCATATCATGGAATAATGGGAGCATATATCATTTAAAGTTAGTCCTTAACTGTATAGTATTCTAGCCAGCTCTCTATGACTCTAAGTTGCAGAGATGATGCCAACCAGCTTTTGGTAGAGGGAATTTCCTCACTGGGGAGTTCCTATGTCAGTGGAATCACAGATTGAATCCCTATTTTCAGAATATTGATGTGAATTTTGAGTATTTAAAAAGTAATAATATGTATTAATTTTTGATAAAAATGAAATCCCTCCCCAATATAACTCATCTGGTGCCAACAACTGGTTTTCCAAATTTGTTTTTTTTAACTTCTTAACAATGTAACTTGTCTTTTGGACATGTCTATACATTTTACTTCCCAAGAGTAGATTTAAATGTTTTGGCAGTTACCCAAATCCCTTCAACAGAACTTAACAAGTGAAAGAGCAGGCATAAAATGTGTGTAATATTTAGCTATTTCCCAGTTCAAAATTTACCCATCTCAAGTATTTACTTTTTGCATCAACAACATAAGAGAAGCCAAAGGAATACCTTTTGGTTTTTCCTGCTCCTTGTTCAGGCACCATTCCACTAAGTTCCAACAGTGTATTTCTTGACAGAATTGGCAATATCCATTCCTGTCTGTCAGAAGTTCCATCGGAGAGATCACCAGCCACTGACAGTCTTTAAAGAACATAGAATACAAAGTGCAGTTGAACAGCTTTGGTACTGTTCTTAGGCAAGATTTATCATTTAGAACCCCATGGCAATATTATATAATGGATTTCTCAAGCTTTAAAAAATAAGTACTAGAAAGTTACCAACCTATCAATAGGTGTAGCCTCCAGATAGCTTAAAGCAACAGAGAGCACAATAAGGACAACTGGCAGCTTTAGATTGCACATTGCTTCTTCCTATATTTTTTGGAAAGAATTATTTAGAACAGAAATTAAGTATTCCTTGCAGCTCTGACCCCAGTGACATCCCAAATCACAAGCTGTCTTTAAAAAAAAATCCAATCAAACTTCATAGTTAAGGAGGACCACAGTCCCAATTGCTATATTCCTTCATTTCATGAAATTAATTTTTCTTATCTCCCCTCTTTGCTTTTCCAAACTATCTTTGAACATTTGAAATTGTGGTTCATCTTCATTTAATTTTTCTATGAATAAATGACAAAAAGCACCACCCCATCTGTCCAACTGCCCCAAACAAGTACATACTTTAAATATCAGAAACAGGAAATTCTTTACCTTTTACTGCTTAAGGGACTGAAGAAATCAGAAGAGCTTTTTTTTTTTTTTTTTTTTTTTGCTGGCAAGAAAGGTACACAAAACAGTTCCAAGCTTGCATCCACTTCTGGAGTAATCTCCCCCCACCCCTTTGCTACCTAGTAATACTGCTTTTATATACCCTTCACACCTTTCACAGCTCTGACATCAGGCAGCACAGAAAGACTCTGTCATTAATTTCCATCCCTATAGATAGAATGTGCCTCACAGAGAGCAGAGGAAGATAGGTCATTATTACATTAACACATCAGTAAATATTAACATAGCAGATACAGGGTGTTTTGTGCAGGTAATGTTGTGTCATATATGTAAAAAGACTTTTCATTTTACATCTTGGTAAAACAGCAGACTAACTGTTTCTTGTAGGAATTTTCAAGGAGTTAATGATGTATCATGTCATTAGCATGGAAATGATGAATTAGTAAAATATTAATACAAGCAACTTAAGCCCAGTCTCACTACCCAACAACATTCTGCCTAAAGACAAACATGAAGTGTAGAACAGAGTAGTGAGAAATCATGAAAATATAAGTAAAATCAAAATACTAAATCTCCTGGGGAAGAGACTAAGACAAAAGTGGACAACTGTTAAAATGTAAATAAAATAAAACAGAAATCTTTTCTCTGTAAATAAATATAAAAATCATTTATAGTGACTTTTCCCAATAACAATTTACAGTGATGTATAAAAAGAAAGGCAAATGTTTAAAAAGTGAAAGTATTTCCAGATTGTCACCTCTGTTCATGTTTAAATACATGGACATGCATGCACATAATATACATATATGGTAGGTACATAATACAGATAGAAACCATTCTTACTTAAATCTCTTTTCTAAAAGTAATATTTCTCCTTAAATTTGTAATTGTTGTATCATATACCTTGTATATCTTAAAAGAAATGTTATTTTTATTTTAAAATTATGAATAGTTCAAAAATGTTTTAGTTTTTTAAAATGTGGGCAATTTATGGTCCTCCAGACAGTTAGGATAGCAACATAATTGCTTTCCCTAAACCACAGAAACTTCGAAACTTCAGAAAACAGGCATTTATCCCAAATATAGGGTATTAACAGCTGAATCCTTAAGATAAAAAAAATGTCAGTCAGCTTAAATACCTAGAGCTTTCACTCAGCATCCACACATTTAGTGCACTCCTTATAATGGGTATAGCAAATACAGACAAACTCAGTCTTCCAGTTGTAGGAACTCCAGGCAGTG
This sequence comes from Vombatus ursinus, assembly GCF_900497805.2. Taxonomy (NCBI): domain Eukaryota; kingdom Metazoa; phylum Chordata; class Mammalia; order Diprotodontia; family Vombatidae; genus Vombatus; species Vombatus ursinus. The sequence goes on from NW_020954608.1 coordinate 44,099,074, forward strand.
ACTTGATCTGAATCTCTTTCCCTAAGTCCCCAATATATATATTCTTTTTACCAATGAAATCAGAGGCCCAGTCCCTACCTATTGTTTTTGAGGCAATACTTAAATGTATATACAATTGTGTGCATATAATTCTGTGTGTATAATATATAGATATATAAATATACACATAATATACATGTTATAGGTATATATGCATATATTCATATATACTTGTATGTGTGAAATAATTTTGGTGTGGATTCTGAGTAAAAGCTCTAAGTATTTATACACACATGCACACATTCATATACATACTATTTATTATACATACACAGACATATATACATATATACACATATGTACATATATTTGCTTTCTTATTCATTATGTGGCTCTCCTCTACTCTCCTCCCCTCCCCCCTTTTATTGTTTTAGCCCATTTACCTTCAAAGTTATGATTGTTAGGCTTCTGTTTTCCAATCTTTGCCTAAATGTTAGGAATTTTATTGATGTGGTGCTTGGAGAGTTTGTGACTGTATCCATAACTTTTAGAAGAAGAAACCAAGTAGAGCTTAGTAGTCACTATATAGTTCACAACATTTAAAGCAAGCTAATTACCATAACAAGGTGTTATACAGGTCTTTTCCATAACTGTTAGTGGGGGAAAGTTTTTTTTTTAAAATTAAATGAGAGATAGAAGCTGTCACAAAAAGACAAAATAAGAAATTATGATTATTCAAAAGTTGAAAAAACTTTTTTTTTTTACAAAAATTCAATGTAGCTAGGATAAGAAATGCAGTTATTGATTAAGGTAAAAAAATGTAGCTAGGATAAGAAATACAGTTATTGATTAAGGTAAAAAAATCTTTCTGTCAAGTATCTCGGATAAAAAAATGGATGCCCAACGGCTGGATGAACATACAGTTATAAGAACAAAAGTCATTCCCCAATGAATAAGTGGTCAAAGGATATGAATAAACAGTTCTTAAAAGAAGACTCTTAAACTATTAGTAATCATATGAAACATTGCTTCAAATCACAAATGAGAAAAAATACAAATCAAACAATAGAACTTTCATCTTTTTTAAAATCACGGATTGATTTATTATTTTATTGATTTCTAGATTTTAGAAAGTGATAGGGAAAATGTTAATAATTCAGATTAAACTTAAAAGTGTGTCATTTATGCAAATTTTTTTCACTAATATGCCCCTGCTTTAATCTTATCACTTTCATTCAGTTATAAAAAGTTAAGCATTTTATCCACCTTTAGGATAATCCACTGAATATTAAACATCAAGGAACAACTTCAATTTATCTTTGGTCTATGTGAACTTCACCCAACATAAAGAAGTGAATAATGAAGTAATAAAAATGATTATAACAATGTTTTCCATCATTTGTACTTTCTTCACTGTGTTGTGAGATGTTAAGAGTTAGTATTATTATGTCCATTTTACAAATCAAGAAACCAAGACTCAGAGAGTTTAAAATATTCACTAGTGGTCATTATGCATGCATGAGGTTATCATGCTTATGATTCCCTCTATCATTGATGATGTGTAGAAAAAAAAGAGAGAAAACTACTTTACCTTACATTGGGGATATCCATTTACTTTGAACCTCCATAATTATAGACAAGAAAATGAGATTTCACCTTTCATCTAGAAAACTGGAAAAGATAACAGAAGATGGAAACATCAATACTAAACAGCATTTGAGAAGAAAGGCACACTAATATATTATTGGTTGAGCTGTGAATTTCTTCAACTATTCTAGAAAGAAATTTGGAGTTATATATATATATACATACATACATATACATACATACACATATACATATACATATATGGCAATTAAGGTTAAGTGACTTGCCCAGGGTCACACAGCTAGTAAGTGTCAAGTGTTTGGTCTGAGGCTGGATTTGAACTCAGGTCCTCCTGACTTCAGTGCCAGTGCTCTATCCACTGCGCCACCTAGCTGCCCCTGGAATTATGTTTTTAAGAAAATGATTAGACTACACATAGCTGTTGATCCACAGATCCTACTGAAATATCTCTTCAAGGAAATAAAAACCAGAAAAGAGTGCCATGTAAACTAAAATATTCTTAGCAGTTGCTGAAGGTAATTTTAAAACCAGCACTCTCTTAGTTCCAGTTCTTTGTTTTGTATCTTCCTCTTTTAAGTATCAAAACCATATTTGTTTCATAGAAAGAATTTGTGAGCATCCTTTCTTTGCTTATTTTGCAAACAGCTTATATAACTGGAATTAGTTGTTCTTTCACTGTTTGATTGAATTCTTTTGTACGACTGTGTGGTCCTGGGTTTTTAAAAAATTTATTAGGACATCATTTGTGGCTTGTACAACTTCTATTTCTTAGAATGAGTTATCTAAATATTCCATTCCTTATTCTGTTAATCTGTTTTTTTGGTACATATTTATAAATTCAATTTAAATAATCAGTTTTGTTGGAATATAATTGGGAAAATATAATAATTTCCTTTGTTTCTTCACTTGTGATTTCTTATTTTTCATTTTTAATTCTGGCAAATAGATTTCCTAATCTTTAAAAATGAGCCTAACTAATCAGTTATCTTCACCCCCCACCAAAAAAACCCCAGCTTTTTCATTTATCAATTCATGTTTACATTTAATTTTGTTAATTTCTTCTTTGATTTTCATGATTTATATTTTGGGGTTCAGTTGAATTTTAAGTATTTGCTGGTTTTCAGGTGTTTTTTTTATTACATGTACAATTAATACATTATTTCTCTTTTTTACTGATGCACATATTTAGTGACATGAAGTTTTCCATTGGGAGTACTTTGGCTTTAAATTTTGATACGTTGCCTCACTATTGCCATTTCCTTTGATGAAATGTTCTGTTGTTTGTATGATTTGTCATCTGATCCATGAATTCTTTAGGAATTGAATTATTCTTCTTGAATGATTTTTCATCCTTTCTCCAAAAGCCCTTTGTCAAAGATAATTTTATTGCATTGTGATCACTAAAGGATATGTCTAATATTTTTATTTTTCTGCTTTGGTTTGTGAGGTTTTTACACCCTGGTAAATTTGGTGATTACACCCTGGTGAAATTTTGCAAAGGTGCAATATATAGCTGAGAAATATGTACATCCCTTTCTGTTATCATTTAACAATTGCCAGACATATATGTAACTTTCTTAAAATTCTATTCACATATTTGATTGTATTCTCTTTTATTTTTGGTTAGATTTGTTTAGGTCTGAGTGGAGGTAGATTGAGACAACCAGGTATTATAGTTTTCTATTTCTTCATCTGGTTTAGATGAAATTGAGGTTCATGAGCAGCCTACTTCACCATCACTTCCTCCATGTCTTATAAGCTTCTTCTTCTGTATGCTTATATATAAGATAATAAATTCCATTCCCTTCTTCATGCTTTTTTTTTATTGTATTCCTTTTTCTTTTTGTAACAACCTCTGGCAAAGCACTGGCTGACCACAAAACCTCCTGCAATGTATAGTTCTTCCTGGTTTTGGAAAATAAAAAAATAAAAAAATATTAGCTCTATGATAAAGGGTGGTAGTGGGGGTAGAAGTTTTGTTTTTGTTTTTCCACTCAAGACAAAGGCAGGATCTGAGGAGGGCAAACTCTTGAAGAGAAGAAGGAAGAGGTGATGGTTATTCCAGGGTAGCTTTAGGATACCAGAGCAGCTACTAGTGGTGACCACATCTGCATTTTCCTTTTGTAAGACTATGAGAGATGACCTCCATCTGAATGGACAAAGAAGAAGGTGTATGTAAGGGTATGAAAGAGTGTGTGTGTGTGTGTGTGTGTGTGTGCGCGCTTTATCTTGGGTGCTAACTAGCCCAGGAGCTCTGAGAGGAACAAGCCCCATGAGAGGAACAATGGGTAGGTCCTACCCTGCTCCAGCTTACTACTGTTTGTGTTTCTTAAATTTATTGTTATACCTTTGTCAGATTTAATATTATTTCTCATAAACATCTATGATCAACCATGTCCTTATGTTGCTATATGTCCCTTTGTTTTTCTCAGGACAGCACAATGGGAGCTATATAGGAGGGAGTCTTCCTAGCACTCTGTGCAATCTCCACCTCCAGCCCATTGTTAGAGAATTTTACTCTCTAATTGGGAACATCAGCACAAGCTACATGTTTAATAATTAATCTTCTCAGGACAGAATCACCATGTATTTGGGCCCTATTATATAAATCTATCTCATAAATGGTAGTCAAGGTTATACTTTCCTTTTCTTTTTTCTCTTAAGATCATCAAAACATAATAAAACTACTGAGTCCTGTGCCTTAATTAATCCCACTATGACCCATGAAAGTGTTTATATTTTGAAGGGACATATGCTTCTTTCCAACAGTAAAATACCATATTTCATCATCTTTCATCATCATATTTCAGTTGCTCAAATATATTTTTCCTTACTGTGTTTCTCTTGACTGCTGTGTTTGCATTTCAAAGTATTTACTCAGGTGTAGATACTTTGTCTGATCTCTTTATTAGGAATAATTAGAAATCTATTTTATGAAGGTTCATTTTTTTCACTGTAAGATTATACTCAGGTTTGCTGGTTGTTATTTTTTGGTGGTAAACCTTTATCTTTTGTCTTTTAAAATAACTTTCCAAACTATAAAGTTGTTTCATTTGAACAAGGACTGCCCAAGTAAATATCAAAACCCAAGACTGAAGCTTTATCCACTGTGCCACCTAGCTGCCCCTTACCTAATTGTCTTAAGTCGCCTTTCTGTGAATTCTTAAAGCCTTCAATTACTCTTTTCCATTTTGGTGTTTAATTGGGAATCTCAATTTTTTCTTTTTCTAGTTTTTGCAGTTGCATGCCTAATTCATTGATAAGAGCAAAAGACCCCTCCCCCCCAAGTAGCCAGATTATATCAAGTGTACATCAAAAAGATCTATCCTGTAGGCAATACAATTGTGAGGATCTTGAAGTATTGATTTACAATTATCTTAAAGAAGAGAAGATAGGAAAAATGTGAGGAGAAAACTGAGACTTTACTGATACCAAAAAAGGGTGAGTGGGGAATGAAGAGAATATCAACTACCTTTGAGAATATCAATTAATTATATGCTTACTTTCACTTCTATATAATTTTTTTACTGAAAATTATCTATACATGCATTAAAAACATTCTTGATAAGAACATTCTTAGTATGGAACAGGTAGGCTTCTATAAGTAATATTCCAAAATAAACTGCATCTTTCTTATCATACAGTTGACTGAAAGATGTAGAGGATAAAAGATCACATTATGGTCAGTGTTTGTTGACCATTCATTTAAAAATAACTTTTGATTTGGTAGAACAAAATGCAGCTTTAGAAGCTCTCTTCCAACAAAATATTTCCCATCCATACATCAAAATTATTTCAAATTTCATGAAAAACAGAATAACAGAAATGATCTTGTTTAATGAGTTGACCCGACATTAAACAAAAGAAAGAAAACAGGTTGGATTGCCTTTGGGAAATTTCAAAGTTCTTTAACGAAATCCCTCTTCTCCTAGAAACAAAGCTTCATCCAGTTAACACCAGTGTTCCACCAATGTTTTCATATCATGTAAACAACATGGTCCTTGAAGAATTAAACACTTATTGATCACATAAAAGGCAAAAGAAGGGTTTGTAGCGCATAAGAGTAGGCTCCAACATATAGCAAATAAGGAACTTTGAAGAAGAGTCAGACTAAAGGACATTATCAGGGAAATTTATAAAAAAGATGAGTTTTCAAATTACATCTCAAGAGCAAGGGATAACAGGTAAATTGCTTACAGGTTTAAAACAAAATGAGGAAGGTCCCTAGCATGTGAAGGAGTTCTTCTGTGGCAACCTTACGGGAGAACATGAAAAAAATCCAAAAGAACAAGAAAATAGTTTTTTTTTTCCTTTTAGGCAAGTGGGGTTAAGTGACTTGCCCAGGGTCACACAGCTAGTAAGTGTCAAGTGTTTGGTCTGAGGCCAGATTTGAACTCAAGTCCTCTTGACTTCAGGGCCAGCACTCTATTCATTGCGCCACCTAGCTGCCCCCAAGAAAATAGTTTTAATAACCATAAGGTGCCCATCATTTACACAGGTAAATGAAGTACTTGTTGTTGAAAGAGTTTGGTTTTTAAAAATTAAATATTCATTTAGATTTTTTTTGAATTCTCCATTCTCTTCCTTTTTCTAACCCTCTTGCACCCATTGAGAAATCAAGTAATATGATACCAATTATACATGTGAAATCATCCAAAATTTATTTCCTTATTAGTTATGTTGAAAAAAAGCACGAAAAATAAAATGAAAGAAAATTTATTTCAACCTGCACTCAGAGTTCATCAGTTCTTTCTTTGGAGGTGGATAGCATTTCTTATCATGAGTCTTTTGGAATTATCTTGGATCATTGTAATGTTCAGAGTAGCTAAGTCTTTCCAGTTGATCATCAGTACAATACTGCTGTTATTGTGCACAATGTTTTCCTGTTATGCTCACTTCAGTTTGTATCAGTTCATATGTTTTCTTGGATTTTTCTGAAACCATACTGCTCATCATTTCTTCTAGCACACAAGTATTCCATCACAATCATACACTACAACTTGTTCAGGCATTCCTTAATTGATTGGCATCCTTTCAATTTCCAATTCTTTGCTACTATAAAAAAAACTGCTATAAATTTTTTTTGTACATATAGGTCCTTTCCCCCCTTTTTGCATCTCTTTGGGATATAGACTTAGTATTGGTATTGCTGTGTCAAAGGGTATATATAGTTTTATAGCCCTTTGCAGAAAGTTTTTAATTATTCTCCAGAATGGTTGGACCATTTCACAATTTCTCCAGCAATGCATTAGTGTACCTATTTTTTTCCCCTCCAGCATTTGTTGTTTTCCTTTTCTGTAATGTTAGCCAGTCTGAAGGGTGTGAGATGGGACCCCAGAGTGGTTTTAATTTTTGTTGCTCTAGTTATGGGTGATTTAGAGAATTCTTTTCATATGAGTATTGATAGTTTTGATTTCTTCTTCTGAGAACTACTTGTTCATTTTGACCATTTATCAAATAAGAAATGGCTCTTTTAAAAATATAAATTTGGCTCAGTTTTCTTATGTATTTGAGAAATGAGACCCTTAGCAGAGAAACTTTCTGTAAAAAAGTTCTTCCCAGTTTCCTGCTTTCTTTCTAATTTTGGCTGCATTGGTTTAGCTTGTGCAAACCCTTTTTAATTTCATATAATCAAAATTATTCATTTTAACTGTCATAACGCTCTTTATCTTTTGTTTGATCATAAACTCTTCTCTTATCCATAGATAAAACAGGTAAAATTTTCCACACTCCCTAATTTGCTCATGACATCACCCTTTATGTCTAAATGATGTCACCCATTTTGACCTTATCTTGATATATGTTGTAAATGTTGTTCTATACCTAGTTTCTACTGGACTGCTTTCCAATTTCCCCAGCACTTTTTGTTAAACAGTAAGATTACTATAATTCAGTTCCTCCAGTAGAATGTCTAGAATGTCCACTTTGTGGTCATTGGATGAGGATTTCACAGAGCACCAACAGCCAACTTATAATTTACTCTGTGATTCTTAGCACTTTTGGCCCCCTTCCTGCCTCTCTACTACTCTGTCCCTGCCACCCCCACTGTTACTCTAGGAGGTATTTCATGTATAATTTGGAGTTTAGGCCTTATTTATTTTCATGACTCTCTTCATGAATAGAGAGTATGATTATTCAATGCTATGTGCCTTCTTGAGGGATAAAGTTGTCCAGAACTGGGGATAGGAAAGGTTCTTCTTCTGGCTTCTGGCAGGAATGGACCAACAGGACTCCAGTTTTTCTTGGAGAGTCCCCTAGATGGAAAGATTTTGGGAGGAGATAGACATGTACAGTTTCTCTACTTTATTCCAGTCAAAATTCATTCTCTTCAAGGTCATCTTTCTGAAGTAATTCTGAAACTGTGTGCATCTCTTGCTGTAAATTACAAGTAGAAGGATCTTTCTTTTCCCAAGATCTCATCAACTTCATGCCTCATACAGGCATGGAACATTGAGTAATCATTTCCCCCACCAAAGATGAGAGACTTATGCCAATGTTCCAGGCCAGAACCCCAAGTTATACATGGGTTGCCATGGGCAAAGCATTTGTTACCTAGTATTCTGCCTACTGGTAATGAGCCTCTTTGCACTTAGGCTTGTTAGAATACAGAATCTGGTACCTGGTTTGTAATTGATACTGAATTCTAAGCCTTTCCAGATTAGTAGAAACTGTGAAAACTTGTATTCAACTGCCATTATCTTTGAGAATTTAGGTATGATGAGGTATCAGAGTAGAATTTTGTGTAGGTGTTTATAACCTTCTAATGTGAGGCCCTTTAGAACAGAAGAAAAGTATTTAATCTAGCACATTACTTTTTATTGAGCAGATATGTTCAATAAGCATTTTTTCCCAATTCAATTCAATTTCATATCAAATTCAACTTATTAAGCTTCTACCATATGGAAAAAAAAACATCTTCCAGGTAGTGGAAGGGTAGGTACAAAGAGAAATCATATTCTGTGCCCAGAAGGGAAATTAAATATATTCACTCAAAAGAGCACAAGAAACCTAACATTTCTTGACATATCTAAAAATCTTTATTGATTTAAAAAGCAACCATTCAAGCCACTTATATGGATAATAGAATGTAGCGCCTCATTTTATAAGTGAGGAAATTAAGCCCAGAATTGCCAAAAGTTGTATAGTATTGTGAGAGCAACAACCTAATCTGCTACATGCAAATTAGGCTAGTTTTTCCTTAAAAGGTATTAAAATCATCTTCAAAACTTGATTGGCTGAAGGAACTAAAAGCTTAGGATGTTAACATCATTTCCTGGTCACCAGAGTACAAAATAGCCATGAGGAAGCCCAGATCTTTGATATATAATACTTGCCTGACAGACTACAAGGGACAGCCAGTCAATGGAGCTTTGTTCAGATGGATCAGTTCAGAGTGACCTCAATGCATAACCTTGTAGAATATCCTTCTCTGGCTATGATTAAATAAAACTCCTTTTGTTACTTACTGAATGATCTAATAGCATCTAATTTTTTTTTCCCGTGTTAAACATAAAATATCAGGGCCTGGCATGAATTAGACTCAGAACAGAACATGGAGGTAACAAAAATCAGAATTGGAAATTTGAACCCAATTCCTCTGTCTCTAAATCTAAGGCTCTTTCCATTGCACACCATCACCTTCTGCTGTTGAAAATGGTAAGTTAAGAGAATATTTAAAAACAACTGGTCAGAAAATATGACTTCAAGACTGCAATGACTGTTTTAGTGATACAGCCTTATACTTAGTGTCTAAGACTGTTCCCTCCATTTCCTAACCTATTCTAACCTTGAGACCATTCTCTAGCCATAAAGACACAGATACACATAAAACTCTATGACCCTTTAGATAACTTCTTTCCTCTTAGTCATCACTTTAGATTGGTATATTACTTCTCAAATGACTGTATGATAATCCTTTGTACATTTTGCATGAAATATTCATTCTTTTCTGCCATTTCTTAAAAAATGCAGAACATTAATTGTAAGTCCCAAAAGTAAAAAAGTATTTTCTGACACTCCTTTCATATCTTTTGCCAGATTCAAAACTTGTGAATAAGGTGTTTGCAAGGAGAGAAGGGCCTACATGACAGAATTCTAGGTGAGAGTGAGCAATGCCTTCTCACTTACAGCTTAATTTTATTTTTATGAGTTTGAGGGAAAGATAATTCTGTCGCTTATAGTTTATATCTTTGGAGTTTTAAAGGGGTTTTAAAGAGAGTTCTAAACAAATATGTCAACCTTCTACATTTTAGAATTTTGTTTTAGCATGTTCAAAAAAGGAAAGAGATATTCCTGAAGAAGACTAAGATATTATGACTTTTGTCATATTTCTTCATTGTACTAGGAATTTTCCTTTGTTTTTTACTTTTGTTAGCTTCTCTGCTGTTTCCCCTCCTTCATAAACTTTTGGGACTTAATTTTGTTGAGGGGACTGGTTGATTTCTGGATGAAAGGGAGACTCCTCTAAGAATGTTTGGTAAAGGCCCTAGGGATTGTTCACCCCATCTGCAATATTTCTTTGACTCAGTAACTGCTCTAACAGCCACTGTGAGGAAGGAGTTTTTAGGGAGCAGTTATCATTTGGGTCCTGGAGTAGTGATGGAAAACCTCAAATTGTGATGGATTCTGGAATGATTGGTGAGGTCCTTTGTTGAAAATAAGTATAGATCTACATTGAAAGAGGTGTAGATGATTTGTCTCTCCATTATTGCATTAGACAACAGGGTCATTGTTAAACAACTTGATAAAGTGCTGATCTATATTTTGTCAGAGGTTCTAGAGGAGGGAAGAATGGTGGAATTTGGGCAAAAATCAAAAAAGTCAGAAGAAGAAATGATTTTGTCATTGGAGTTTGCTATAGACAAGTGGGACAGAAACAAAATCAGTTTGGAAACAGTAGATAAGCCTGTCCCAGACACATGCTATAGTTTTAAGAGCTCTTTGCTAACCCATTTGAAGCAAATCCATGGATAAGGGTGGAGGTGTGTCATGAGAGTGCAAGGAACTGGGTAATGCTATCAGGTGCTCTTAAGGATGAACACATGAAACGCCCATCCTTAAGTCTGTTACTTGACTCCTTCATTACCTTGTTAATTTGTTCACACTGGGTTAAAAAACAGTTAAGGGATATATTGTGACATTAATTCATAAATTACCACAAATAACAGAAAGTGCTTAATTAATCAATTATTTTTCTCTGAGCCCTCATCTTCAGCTTATAAAACATGAAGAAACTTCTTTTTCAATAAGCTTTCTCTCTTCTGTCAATCTCAAACTCCAGTCTCATATTCTATGGACCAAAATTCTGCCTGAAGTGAGCCCAGGGTTGGACCAAAACAGCAACAACAACAACCCCCAAACAAACAAACAACAACAAAAACCTCTCAAGAATGAAATTCTAAAGATTCAAAGGGGGAAACAACTCTGGTGAGGAGGGAAAACTGGAGTTGTCTGAGGATCCCAATGCTGATGCATGGGGATCTCAATAACTAATTTGGATTTAAAATTTATATTAATAGATGATGGAAGCAAGGGATTGTTAAAGAGGATGAGTACCATAGAGTTACATGGTACTGTAAAAATCCCAGCACGAGTTTTAAAACTCAGAATAGACAGGCTGGCAAGGGAAGCTAAGGAAAACAAAAATATGATTTTTTTAAATAGCTATGTTAATGAAAGAGAATTAAAGAGGATAAAACCACTGCCTGTGAAAGATGGGTTGATAACTGACAAGAGAGGCAGTTAGGTGACTTCAGTGGATAGCACACCAGACTTGGAGTTAGGGAGTTGTTCTTCATTTGTTTCAGTTGTGTCCGACTCTTCATGACCCTAATTGGGGTTTTCTTGGCAGATACTGGAGTGGTTTGCCATTTCCTTCCCCAGCTCATTTTATAGAAGAGGAAACTGAGGGAAATAGGGTTAAGTGACTTGCCTAGGATCACACAGTTAGTGTCCGAGGCTGCATTTGAACTCAGGTCTTCCTGACTTCAGGCTCAGAGCTTTATCCACTGTGTTACCTGAGTTCAAATTCAGCCTTAGGAACATACTAGCTGTGTGAGCTCAGGCAAGTCACTAAACCTATCTCTACTACAGTTTCCTCATCTATAAAATGGGAATAATTGATAGCTCCTACCTTCAAAGGTTGTTGTGAGGATAGAATGAGATAATATTTGTAAAGTAGCATTTTCAAAACAACACACTGTATAAATTTTAGCTTTTAGCTACTATTATTTGCAAAAGAAGAGCTACTTAATTTTTGTTTTAGTTTTCTCTGTCAAGGAGAATAGCCTTTTCACTGGAAAGGAGAGAACAAAAACAGCTAATAGAGAGTTCATATTTAAGATAAGTTCTACTGAACATAGGATGAGAGCACTTACATTGTACTGGATGAATTAATGTCACCTGGACCAGATAGGCTACATCCTTGGGTACTGAAAGAATTGGCAGGTATGATTGGTAAGCTACTGTTAGTGAGAAAAGACAAAAATACAACTATAGAAGATGGAGGTAAAAGGATGAACATAAATGTATTACTAACCAATAGAAAGAATGTGAAGCATGCTAAATAAAGTCCTAAATGAGTTTCGGTTGACAAGGAAAGCTAATGACAACAAAAACGGTTGTGTCGATTGCAATGATGGTGGCATAGCATCAGAAAAACAGGCAGAACTTCTAGACGATTTCCAAACATTAATTGTTGGTGCTGTAAACATGTAATTTTTATCTAATGGTTTTCTCTCAGTGGAAACAGAAAAGAAGGAGTCATAGCTACATGTAAGGACACGATCTCAAATAACCTCCTGTGGAAAATCAGATAGAATTGGTTTATTTATAAACCCATACTCAAAAATTGTTATAGTTCTACTTTGAAGTCATCTAGAATCAAAGTAATTTTGAGTGTGGGGCAAGAATCAGATGAAATTATGCCTTGACACTATAATTTTCATTGTTCTTAGTGGAGGTGTAGCTTAGGGTAGAGAAATTGGGAGCAATGGGAAGGAAGCCAGAGAGATACCACCAGGTTTGATGCTGTTGCTGGAGCAAAGACAGAGGATGTCACAGGGATGTTATCTGTGGGTATGATGGAGGAGGCAAAGAGGAGGAAAGCATCCAGGATATCTTGTAGTTTCTGCTATGATGAGGGGGAACCCAAAGACTGTAGGGAAGCAACAATTCAGGTAAAAGGCCGCCACCAGTTATGTAGGCAGTGGAACTCTCCCATGGAAAGTGCCATTGGTTCTCAACAAATTGTCCACTCTGGTTTAAAGTCTTGATGGCCCTGTCATAATTATAGCTCTGCTTCAATACAAAGGTGATCTTAAGGGTGAGATAGGAAGATTATTTTCCAATAGAAAATTGTGATTCAGAGTCAAAATGTAAAAGAAATCAAAAGCTTGTAAATTACTCAGAAATCTTACCCCTGTTTATCATGAATTCTGTCTTCAGGAATAGAGGCAGAGGATGCTGGATGTGACTGACTGTCACAGAATATCACATACACACAAAAGTGAAATTGACTACATTTTAATAGACAGGAAATGACTGCTTATTTAAGGGGAAGTTCTTTCAGAATCAGATGTCTGTGTGCAGTCATAGCTTCAGTTGCTAGTGGAGAGAATGCTAGAATTAGAGTGTGAAGACTTGGGTTTTGAGTCTGTGGTTTTTCCATTTACTCCCTGTGTGGCCTTGGGTAAATTACTTTACTTCTTTAGGCGGGATAAGTTGTGATCTACTCCAGCAGAGAGAGTATCTACACTTGTGGGATCACAGATTCATTGAGCGGACTGATACCCTCTCGGTTAAGTCAGATTACTCTCTGGCAATAAAGTATGGGGCAAATAGAAATTTTTGTGTTTGAGTTAGTGCATATAGAAAGAATAATGTCACTTCTGGTTACTTGTGAGATTGTCATTTTTCAAAAGCATTTAGTGATGGTTATTTGCATGTAACTAACCCTTAGGTTATATGAACATTGCCTTTCAGAAGCTCTAATACTGATAAAAGCATTGATTGTATGTTAAAGCGATATAAATTTCAACAAGTCAATTGTTTTGATAATGTGTAAGGAAAAATAATAAATGAATTTGTTGGGGGTGGTGGTTAAATAAAAGATCATGGTATTCATATGCAAGTGGCAATAACTTTATAATTGGAGGAAAACTCATATTGTGTTTCTCCCATAAATGTTACTAAGTTACCCTGTCTATAAATATGTAGCAGAGGCTTAAGTATATATTTAACTCCCCCTCTTCACTTCCCCATATCTCCATACTTCTCTATGTCACCCCAGGGAGGCAGCATGGTATAGTGAACATTGTTCTGAAGTTAGAATACTGGAATTCAAGTCCCTTTCCTGATGCTTAAAATGTGTGACCTTGGGCAAGTCACCATGGCCTTCTTGTTTCCCAGTTTTGTCCTCTATATAATAAACCGTTTGGACTAGATGTCTTCTGTGGTTCCTTCAAGCTCTATTTGCTTGGTCTTTTTATCTAGTACTATGCTCTATTAGGAGGGAAAACAAGCCAGAATCTAGATATAATCCAAATTCAAAGTTGTAAGATCACCAGTAAAGGAGTAAAGAAACACTTTCTTCAACTAGTCTACTAGATTACAAACTCCTTGTTGGTTACTTTGTGTTATTCTTCTTTGCAAACCCTTCATTACCTAGAATAGTCTCTTCTTGAGTATTTCACTACTGTTAAAGGCAACCTATTCCCTTCAATTTTGGTAATTCTAATTGGTAGGAAGTTATTATTTAAACTTAAATCTTCCTATAACATCTACTCATTGTTTCTGGCTCTCCCTTCTAAGGGCAAAAGTTTAAATTTAAATCCTTCTTTCTTGTGATTAACCTTGAATGTTTGAAGATTATATTTGGGCAATGGAGTCCCCTCATATCACCACACAATTGGTCTCCCATAAAGCTATTAGATATTTTGTTTGCATAAATTCATAATAGCTGACACGTATGGATCATTAAGATTTACAAAGAACTTAATACATTATCTCATTTGTTGTGATAGCTTTGTGATCTAGAGATATTATTATAATTCACATTTTACAGATGAGGAAACTAAGGCCCAGAGAGTTTAAATGGCTTGACCATGTTCATATAGTTCATATCAGAGACAGGCTTTGAGCTAAGGTCTCTCCTGACTCCAATTGCAGTGCTTTTTTCTTTTACAATACACACCACCTCTTAATGTTGTTACCTGGTTGTTAAAGTAATTATATAGCTGTCTATGTTATGAAATCCAGAATAAGCCATTTTGTATGTTGGGTTTTGCTGTTAGTAATTCAGTGTTCGTGTTTCTTTAATAAAGGACTGACAGCATTGACTACGCTTTCTCTTGGTATAAACAGTGATAGGCATATAAATCTCTTGCCCAAGGAACCCTAACTCATGTGCTATAGTAAACAATTTTTCTCAATCCATATCAAAACTGAAGATAATCTTGGATGAATGGAGTTGGCAAAAGAATATTGAGTACCTCATTAAATTTTGCAGTTTTACCTAAATTGATTTCACCTAATTGCTAAAGATAGTTCAGGGAGCAGCTAGTATTCTAGTATGGCCAGAATGTAGAGGATTAAGATAAAATAATGCTGGAAAAGTAGAGGAAAACAAGATTATTGAGAGCTTTAAATTTCAAGGTTAAATTATTTGTATTTTATTCTAGAGGCAATAGGTAGCCATTGAAGACTTTTTTTTTGTATTTTATTTTATTTATTTTTTTATTTTGGTGCTTTGTTTAGTTTTTTTAATGAAACATTTCTTTTCTTTTTTTTAGATCATTATGATGACTTTTTAAATTTTTTTTTGTTTTCAACATTTACTTCCACAAAATTTTGAGTTCCAAATTTTCACCCCATCTTGCCCCTCTCCTCACCCCAAGATGGCATGCATTCTGAATACCCCTTCCTCTAGTCTGCCTTCCCTTCTATCTCTCCCCCCTTCTCTTATCCCCTTCCCCTTCAATTTTCCTGTAGGACAAGATAGACTTCTGTACCCCATTTCCTGTATTTCTTATTTCCCAGTTGCATGTGAAAACATTTTTTTAAACATATGTTTTTAAAACTTTGGGTTCCAAATTTTCTCCCTTTCTCCCTGCCCACCCACCCTCATTGATAAGGCAAGCAACTAAATGTAGGTTATATATGTGCAGTTACACAAAACACTTCCATAGTGGACATGCTGTGAAAAACGAACTCTATTTTCCTTAATCTTATCCCACCCCCCCTTTATTCTATTCTTTCTTTTGACCCTGTCCTTCCTCAGAAGTATTTGCTTCTGATTACCCCCTTTCCCAATCTGACCTCCTCTCTATCATCCTCCTACCTTCTTGTCCCCTTTCCCCCTATTTTCCTGTAGGGTAAGACAGATTTCCATACCCAGTTGAGTGTGTATGTTATTCCCTCCTTAAGTCAAATCCTATGAGAATAAGATTCACTCATTACCTCTCAGCTTCCCCCATTTCCCAGTCACTGTAAGAGTCTTTTCTTTTCTGTTTTTCTTTTTGTGAGATAATTTACCCCATTCTACCTCTCCCTTTCTCCTTCTCCTAGTATATTCCTCTCTCACCCCTTAATTTTATTCTCCAGATATGACCCCTTCATCTTCAACTCACCTTGTGCCATCTATCTATCTATCTATCTATCTATCTATCTATCTATCTATCTATC
>NW_020954608.1:44115352-44174756 GCF_900497805.2 Vombatus ursinus
ATCTATCTATCTATCTATCTATCTATCTATCTATCTATCTATCTATCTATCTATCTATCTATCTATATCTATATATACATACATACATATAATTTTTTTCCCTCCAACTACCCTAATACTGACAAAGGTCTCATGAGTTACAAATATCATTTTTCTATGCAGGAATATAAACAGTTCAACCTTAATAAGTTTCTTATGATTTTCTCTTTCCTGTTTATCTCTTCATGTTCCACTTGAGTCTTGTATTTGAAAATCAAATTTTCTATTCAGCTCTGGTCTTTTCATCAAGAATGCTTGAAAGTCTGCTATTTCACTGAATGACCATTTTTTCCCCTGTAGGATTATACTCAGTTTTGCTGGGTAGGTGATTCTTGGTTGTAATCTTATCTCCTTTGCCCTCTGGAATATTATATTCTAAGCCCTGCAGTCCCTTAATGTAGAAGCAGCTAAATCTTGTGTTATCCTGATTGTGTTTCCATAATACTTGAATTGTTTCTTTCTGGCTGCTTGTAATATTTTCTCCTTGACCTGGGAACTCTGGAATTTGGCTACAATATTCCTAGGAGTTTTCCTTTGTGGATCTCTTTCAGGAGGAGATCGGTGGATTCTTTCAATTTCTATTTTGCCCTCTGGTTCTAAATGTTCAGGGCAGTTTTGCTTGATAATTTCTTGAAAGATGATGTCTAGGCTCTTTTTTTGATCATGGCTTTCAGATAGTACAATAATTTTTACATTCTCTCTCCTGGATCTATTTTCCATGTCAGTTGTTTTTCCAATGAGATATTTCACATTGTTTTCTAATTTTTCATTCTTTTGGATTTGTTTTACAGTATCTTGATTTATCATAAAGTCATAGCTTCCAATTGCTCTATTCTAATTTTTAAGGAAGTATTTTCTTCAGGAATCTTTTGGACTTCCTTTTCCATTTGGCCAATTTTGCTTTTTAGGGCATTCTTCTCCTCATTGGCTTTTTGGACCTCTTTTGCCATTTGGGTTAGGCTATTTTTTAAGGTGTTATTTTCTTCAGTATTTTTTTTTGGGGTCTCCTTTAGCAAACTGTTGACTTGTTTTTCATGATTTTCTTGCATCACTCTCAGTTTTTCCTCTACTTCTTTTACTTGCTTCTCAAAATCCCTTTTGAGCTCTTCCAAGGCCTGCAACTGATTCATATTTTTCTTGGAGGCTTTGGATGTAGGAGCTTTGACTTTGTTGTCTTCTTCTGGTTTTATGTTTTGATCTTCTTTGTCACCAAAGGAAGATAATATAGTCTGACTCTTTTTGCACTGCTTACTTATGATCCCAGCCAATTACTTGAGTTTTAAACTCTTTGTTAAGGTAAGAGTCTGCTTCCGATGTGGCGAATATACTGTTCCAGGCTTCAGGGGTTTGTGTAGCTGTTTTCAGAGATACTTCTAGGTATCTGAAAATTTTCAGTTCTTCCAAGGTGGTATGATAAGGCTGGAGGTGTTTCCTCTCCACAGCCACAACAAGCTCCACCACGCCAGTGCTCCTCCTCGCCCTAGGACCACCCCTCAGAACTGTGACCCAGATCCAAGCACAGGTAAAGCAAGAGAATCCTGCCTCAGCACTGGCAAAGAGATCCTTGAAATCCCCCTCTGATCAGCCACTTGATTCCCCCTCAGTCTGTGGGCCGAAAGCTTAGGAAACAGTCGCAGCCCCAGGCTGAGCTCAAGACTTGTGGCTGAGATCCAGCTCCTCTCTCACTGCAGTCACAGACTTTTCCCACTGACCTTCCAAGTTGTCTTTGGCTTTTGTGGGTTGAGAAGTCTGGTAACTGCCACAGCTGCCTGCGATTCAGTCCTCTGAGGCCTGCTCCAGGTTTTCTGAGGCCTACGTGACCAGGCTGCACTGCGCTCCTCTCCCCACCCAGCTTGATGTACCTTTCTGATCAACCATCTAGGTTATCTTGGGCTGGAAATTTGTTTCACTCTGCCTTTTTGTGGGTTCTGTTGCTTTAGAATTTATTTAGAACTATTTTTTATAGGTATTTGGAGGAGTTTGGGGGAGAGTTCAAGGAAGTCACTGCTTTCCCTCTGCCATCTTGGCTCCTCCCCCCAGACCTGTATTAAGACTTTATTTTTTAAAGCAGCAAAGTGACATGTTCAAACCCATGGCTAGGAAAGATTACATTGGTATCTTTGTGGAAGAAGAAAAATGAAAACAGGGCACATATTAAGGAAACTATTGTAATATTACAAGGTAGAAGTGATAAGGGCATGAACTAAAGTATAATGATGGGAGAGATATTTGGTAGATTCAATAACACTTGGCAAATGTTTAGATAAAAAAGGGGGAGGATGGAGGGAGAGAGAGAAAAGGATCAAGAATGTTTCCAAGTTTGTAAATTTGCATGACTGGGATTAGTGGGGCTCTCAATAGAAAGAGGGAAGTTTGGAGGTGTGGTGGGTTTAGATAAAAGATAATGAATTCCAGTTTAGACCTGTTAAGTTGAGATGCCAGTGAGACATGTCCAGTAGGCATCTGGCAATGTAGGACTGGAGTGTAGGTGAGAGATATAGGCTGAGTGTATAGATTTGGAAGTCATCTTCATAGAGGTAATAATTGAATCCATGGGAACTAATGAGATTGCCAAGCAGAAAACTGAAGAGAGAGGAAAGAGCCCAAGCCAGAACCTTGGGGATGCCCACATAGATAGGAATTGGATAATAATCAAGCTCCTGAGAAAGAATAGGTCGGAGGAAAACCAAGAAAGAATAGTTTCATGGAAGTCAAGGGAAGAGAAAGTATCCAATGATGATGATGATGATGATGATGATTGACGATAGTTTCAAACATTTACATACTGATCTTATTTGATCCTCACAATAACCCTCATCCAGATAGAGTACAAGTATCAAAAGTTGTAGAGAGCTCATGAATCATGAATATTGGAAAATATCATCAGAGCTGGTAACTATAGAGCAGTTTCAGCAAGGAGATGAGGTTGATAGACATATTGAAGGGATTGAGAAGTTAGAGGGTGATAAGAAAGTGAAAGCAATGAATACAGAAGACTTTTTCTAGGGGTCTGACTATGAAAGGGTCAAGGGATATGGGATGATGTCAACTAAAGAAGGTGTCAACTAAAGTGCTTTTTTTTAAATTGAGGCTGAAAAGACCTGGGCATGTTTTTAGGCAGCAGATGAGAAGACAGTAGAAAAGGAGAGAGGGAAAATGGGAGAGAGACAGGGTCAAGGAATGAAGGTCTCAAAAGAGAGGAGAAGTGAAGGAATGATAGCAGTCTTGGAGGAGAGAAGGGCTACCACTTCCTCAGAAGCTAGAGAAAAGGAAGAGAGAAGGGAGGACATTTCTGAAGGCTTTTGAGGTATGGAATTGGAGAAATGTAGGAAATTTTGGTGAATTGTATATATTTTCTTAGTAAAGTAGGAGGTAATAACTTCTGCCAAGAGGGAAAGGGAATGTTTAGGATATAGAATTTGAGAGGGAAAAAGTTTAGAATAGCCATTTAAGGGAATATGATAGCTAATCATGGAAAAGTAAAAGGACAGACTTGCAGCAATGAGGTACCAGTCCAGTTGAGGGTTTTTTAAAATTGTTTTTAATGGATCTGTGATTTCATCAGTATAAGAAATTCACTGTGCAGGAATTCCCAATACCAATGCCAGTTGGCACCTAAATGGTACAGTGGGTAGAGTGTTAGACTTGGCATCAGGAAAACCTGAGTTAAAATCCTACCTCAGATACTTACTAGCTGTGTGATCTTAGGCAAGTTACTTAACCTCTGTTTGCCTCAGTTTCTTCACCTATAAAAATGAGAACAGTAATAGCATTTATTCTCAGACTTGTGAGAATTAAGGAGGTAATATTTGTAAAGTGCTTTTTAAACCTTAAAATACAACATAAATGTTAATAATAATTATTATTATTAGTACTACTACTACTAATAATAATTATTGTTGTTACTGTTATTATTGTTGTTATCATACTTGTATACCATAAAAACCCCTGGACTTTGCCATCTATCTCACTGCTGTACCCCCAAGACTTTTGGGTCTTTTCATATATCCTGCCACTTTTATTTGTTATCTTCCCCAATTAGAGGTGAGTTTCTTAGGATCTGGAACTGTCTCACTTTTCTTTGTTGTTTCTAGTGCTTAGCAAAATGCTTGCACATAGAAAGCACTGAATAAATAGTCACTCATTCATTCATTATTTGAGTGTTGCCTGGGGGTACTGAGAGGTCCTGACATGGCCAGGGTCATACAGACAATTTGTGTTAGAGAGTGGTTTCCTATCCTCCGTGCTATAATGCTTCTCTAGTTCAGATTAAATTAAGTTTTGTAGTGGAAAAAACCAGCATGAATGTATGACTCTTATTTGAATTTACCATAAGAGAATGTTGCTTTGGTCGTCAGTCATTTAGGGTAATGCTATCTCCCTATCTCCATTTTCCATGCACTCAAAATAGCATAGTTTATGCTTTTAGTTCTGAAATTTGTCATGGAAAGGTATTTTTCAGTTCTATAATCCTCAGTATTGCTGTTCACAGGCCTTGTTTCTATAGACAACATGCCAATTGACTCATCCTGGTAATTGGAAATTGGAAAATTATAACATGAACCTACTCTTCAGATAGTACCAAATGATGAGGATTGTCTATGCACATGTCCTAAAATCTATCATTAGTTAATTTTTGTGTCTAAAGGAAAGATGTTGTAGCAGAGTCACCTTGGCAGCACATCTGAGGACTGGCTAGAAATATTTTGTTGTGATAGAAGTGACTAAGTTCAATCTTTATTGCTTGCACTTCTCTCTTTCCAATTTGCTGGTATAGGTATTATTCTCTTGGATTTCTTGCCTTATAATGATTGAAATTGACTTATCTTCCAGAGATCTTGCCAGATCTCAATAGAGGTAAAACCCCTCAACAGAGGTAAAATCACCACCCTCTCTCTTATTCTCAGCTAGGTGGCACAGTGGATGGAACACTGGGCCTGGAATCAAGAAGATCTGAATTTCAATCCAGCCTCAGATGCTTACTAGCTGTGTGACCCTGAGCAAGTTCACTTAACCTCTGTTCATCTCAGTTTCCTCATCTGTAAATGGGATAGTAATAACTCCTACCTCCTAGAGTTGTTGTGAGGATCAAATGATATAATTACTGTAAAATGCTAACCATAGTGCCTGGCACATGATAGGCACTATATAAATGCTAACAAATCACCATTATTATTAATTTTCAGAGATATTTTTAGAAGTTCTAAATGTTAGTTGTCATTAGTATTATCTCCATCCAACTAAGCCTTATCCTTCCCCAGTTCTTAACCTTCTTTGCCATCCCCCTCCCATTGTGCCTTCAAGAATCCCTATTCTATCATTTACAAACTTCCCTTCTAGATTACTTCCTTTCATATTCTTTCTATCCTCTTGTAGTTTTAGAAGCCCAGTTTCTTCTAGAAGACAATCAAAGAGGTCTTCCCAGCTCCCATCTCCAGCCCCATATGCTTTCTTTCCTTGCCTTTGCATGTGGCTAGGAACAAGAGTTAACATGTTCCTTGCTCCCAAGAACCCCTCTGCTAGTCTTTACCTTTGCCTCTGTCACCTAGCATCCTCTCCTTCTTTGAGATTCTATATGACCCTGTCCAATTCAGAAAAAAAACAGAAACCTTGTTTTATTTATGTATCAGCCAGGACATTTTCCTACCTTTCTAATAGAGTTCAGTGTCTCATTCACAATATTCTTCTCTGTCTCAACACCTGTCCTTATAACTGGGGACTTCAAAATCAATGTCGTTGTGCCCTACAAGCATACTGACCTCTCAATTCATCAACCTCCTTGACCCTATGACCTATAGCTTCAGTCCCACTTCACTCACCCACAGTCATAACCTAGATCTCACCAGAACCCATAATGGTACTACTCATTATGGCTTTGAACTCTGGCAATTCCTTATGTGGTAATAATGTCTGAACCTTCCATTACTTCCTCTAAATCACTTCTAATCTTCTAAACCTAATCATCTTCCTTACCTTGATCTTGAAACATTCATCCTACTCTCCTTTCCCAGTCCATCACCCCGACTCTGACCTGAACTTCCTTCTCTCCCTGTCTTCATCCTATTTTTGACAAGCTCTACTATACACTGTCCACCACCCCTGAATACTTTGCAGCCCTGTCCTCACAATTTGCTAACCCCTAGCCCTGAGTAACTTTCACCACCAAATGCTTTACTTCTGTTACTCAGGCTCCTGTCTGCTCTGCTGTGCATGAAAGCACCCACATTTTTTTGTGAATTTCATTGAAACTTGATGACAGAAGGTACCATTCATGTGCCAGCATGCCATAAATGGGATCATTTCTATTTTATGATAATTTTCTACCTAATTTCATGTATGTATGACAGGTCCTTTTTTTTCTTCATTTGTTTCTTGTGGAAAACTGTTAACAATATGACTGATTGGAAGTTTTTTTTTTCAAAGTGCAGGAAAAATGCTACTATTAATAGAACATCTGTCAAGATGGCATCATTCTGTAAGACAAAGGTTTTAAGAAATAGCAAAATTGTCATTCTTTTGGTAACTTGAATTGAAGGAAAATTGTTGAAAATGAAACAATTTTAAGTAATACTTACTTGAAACTTAACTATTGATGGATTGGTTTATCTTATGTTTTTTTAATCAAGAAATATTTAATGAGAAGATCAAAATCAGGAGCTAAAAGTGACCTTAAAGATCATCTAGTTCAACCACCTCATTTTATAAGTGATGAAACTGAGAATTAAAGAAGTGAAATGACTTGTCTAAGGTCACACAAGTAGTAGGTGGCAGAGCTGAATATTTGAACCTGGGTCCTCTGATTCCATGCTCAGTACTCCGACTTAAACTCCATTTCCACTGAATAGAACTCAAAAGCTACAAGGGTATATTTTGAGCATTTAAGTGATGCAGTGGATGGGGTGCTGGGCCTTGAGGTAGAAAGATCTGAGTTCAAATCTCACCTCAGACTAACTGTACCTCTGAGCAAGTCACTTAATTGACATCTACTTCAGTTTCCTTATCTGTTTAATGAGAATAATAATAACATCTACCTCTCACAGTTGGGAGGATAAAATGAGCAAATATTTGTAAAGTCACTTTGCAAACATTAAAGTGCTATATGCTTGCCATCTATCATTATTATGGTTGCTGTTGCTGTTGCTGAGCACCTCAACTATAGATTAGGGTTTAAGCATAGTTTTTATTCTCAGATAACTTGGAATTATTTCCTGGTATTCCCTTCCTCCTTAATATAACTTTTGATTTGGTTAACGTGGGCACTGTCTCCACTGATGTAGATTTCAATCATGGCTGCTATGTTGGTTCTTGAAACCCAGACATACAGTCTGTTGCTGGGTCTTTTCCAAGGAAGTGAGACCTGCTACAGAGCTTCTCCTCCATTGGTGTGGCCTTCAAGGAAATCACTCTACAAATCATAAAAATAGGCTGTTTGAATCCTTATTGTGGATTAAGTCTAAGACTTAGATGTGGAAATAAAGGAACAAACAAACTTTCATTGTTGTTGTTCGGTCATTCATTGACATCACTCTCCATGACCCCATGGGACCATGCTGTCCTTGGGATTTTCTTGGCAAAGATAATGGAATGGTTTGCCTTTTCCTTCTCTAGTGGATTAAGGTAAACAGAGGTTAAGTAACTTGCCCAGGTTCACATGGCAGTAAGTATCTGAGGCTGGCTTTGAACTCAGGTCTTCCTGATTCCAAGCCCAGCACCCTATCCACAGTGCCACTTAGCTGCCTCCTTTAATAATATAAACATTCAGAAATTATTTGTCTCCTTCATTTCATTACTCAACTTGGCATGTTTTCATTAGCCAAAGGGAGTATGATTATTTTCCTGACCTGAAGAAATTCACTAAGCAGTTGCTTTGGGTCATGACTGAATTTAATATGATCTGACTTCTCACATAGCTGGCATGGAGCAGCACTTATTCATAGTGGCAGGATTTTAATAATAAGAACATCTCCCAAATATTGGCTTCTACATATGTCAACCCAGGTTGCTCTCTCCCTCCCCCCCCCACAACATTTTGTCTCTTTTAGGATCCTCTTTATACGAAATAGAAAAGAGACCAGACTAGTGATTTCACTTACATAGCAAAATTCCAGATGAGGAAATTTCTATGATCTATGCATACCAGAGCCTTTTCTGCAAACTGTAATATTAGAGAATTGCCCAAGACGCTAAGAAATTAAGTGAGCTGCCTAGGGTCACACAGTCAGTATGTTTCTGAGGCAGGAACTGAACCCAGGTCCTCGTAATTCTGAGGTCAGCTCTCTGTCTACCATGGCATACTTCACTCATGTGTAATATCATAATATAGTATTGTATGTAATACATAATATGTATGTCATATAGCCTGAAGCATGTCACAACATGTCCCCAAATCTTATCATCTGTATGTCATGTGTATATATTGTATGCATGTATATATATGTGTGTGTCTATCTTTCTTTTGATCACATGTACATAGAATATAATAACACTGAGCTTGTGAAAAACTGCTAACATCTGTGAGAGTTGTCCTGCATATTGAATTCTCAAGGGAAGTTGTTATTCATTTAGGAAGTATTAGGAAACCTTCTCATTCAACTTATTTGCCTTGTTAGAGAGAGTTGATTTTAAAATGATAAGATTTCTTTTGGGGGTAAAGTGACCACACTGTTCACTTAACACTAGATAATTTAAAGTATGGAGCCCAGAAATTGGAATTGACCTAAGAGCTTTAAACTATAATTTTGTTAAATATGTACAGCCCAAGAGTCATTTAATGCCTTTAGATGTCATGTTCTTATTTAAGAAATTACTTATTGTAGAAAGCCAATGTTGTGAGCTAAGAGTAAAAACAAAAAACAAACAAACAAAAAAAACAAACCAAAAACCAAAAAACAACCCTCCAAAATCTCCAAAAAGCTGGCTTCTATTGTTATTTGCTCCTTGTGTGACCTTGAATGGGTCATTTATGATTTTGGGCTTCAGGTTTCTCAACTATAAAATAGATGTAATCATCTTTGAGCTTGTTGTGAGGCTCAAAGGACATAATTAATTCAAATATAAATGACAATCACAAGGGAAAGATATTATTGTTTAGCACAATGGCTAATCTGGAGAAGGATAAAAATCCAATAAAAAGTAACATGAGAAAAGAATTTTTATCCCAGCAACCTGCAACTCTGAGCCACAGAGATTAGAAAAGTAGGAAATGAGAATATCCTAGACTTAGGATGTTCATTCAACAATCATTTAATAAGCTCTTACTATATGCAAGGCATTATACTAGGTACTAAGGATAAAAAAGATAAAAAACATCAAGTACAAACTGGCCTGTAGGACATGGTGCTGGGAAGGTAATGTTATCAATGAAGATCATAGGTTAGTAATCCTAGGCAATTAGGAAGTATGGTAGATCTTTCACTCTTTTTTATTTTATTTTATTTTATTTTTTTTAGGCAACTGGGGTTAAGTGACTTGCCCAGGGTCACACAGCTAGTAAGTGTCAAGTGTTTGGTCTGAGGCCAGATTTGAATTCAGGTCCTCCTGACTCCAGGGCTGGTGCTCTATCCATTGTGCCACTTAGCTGCCCCGATATTTCACTCTTATTTCTCTATCATGATCTTTGATAAGAGAATACTTGGGCTCTGGACTTGGTAGTGAGGAGGGTGATAGTAATAGTAACCAAGAAGGTCATTTGGTGAAGTGAGCCTCTAATCCTGAGCTGCTGCTCCCTTTACATCCCTACCCTCATTAATTTCTTTCTTAAGACGACGATGACACTGATAGGTTGATGTATTATATTATTTTAAATTTATTTTTCCCAATTAGACATGGATATCTAGACATGAAAAAATTAATGAAAAGAGATGGCTTAAATTTTAAGAAAGGCTAGCACAGCTACTCAACTAAATGTACAAGTCTGAAGAAGAAACAAAATAATGAAGTGTTCTACCTCATTATCCCTTTCCCTGGAACAAAAGACAAAGGAATTTGTCACAAAACTCTTCCATGTTACTGAAATAAAAGTTTTTTCCAGTTTGTGAATTGCTTTAATTTTTAAAAATTAAATAAAAATTTTTTGGTTACATTTTAAATTCTGAACTGTTTTCCTCCTTCCCTCTCTCCCTACACCACACTAGAGAAGGCCATCACTTGATGTAGATTTATAAATACTTCTATTAATCAGTTCTTTCTCTGGAAGTAGATAGCATATTCCTTTATAGGTCCTTTATAGTTAACTTGAGTATTTATAGCACTCAGAATAACTTGGTTGTTCACAATTATTCTTTGAACAATACTACTGTTACTGTATACAATGTTCCCCATTATTTCATGCAAGTCTTTCCATGTTTTTCTAAAATCAACCATCTCATCATTTCTTGCAGCACAATAGTATTTCATCACAATAATATACCACAATTTGTTTAGCCATTCCCCAATTGATGGACACCCCCTTAATTTCTAGTTCTTCACCACCACAAAGGGAGCTGCTATAAATACTTTAGAATATATAGGTTCTTTTCCTTTTTCCCTCATCATCTTGGGAAACAGACCTAATAGTGGCCTTATAGGTCAAAGGGTATAGACAGTTTAGTAACATTTTGGGCATAATTCCAGATTGCTCTCCAAAATGGTTGGCTAGTTTATAGTTCCAGGAACAGTGAATAGTGTCCCAATTTTTCCACACCCCTTCCAACATTTGTTGTTTTCTCCTTCTATCATTTTAGCTAATCTGATAGGTGTAAAATGATATCTCAAGGTCATTTTAATTTTTATTTCTCTAATCAGTAATGATTTAGAACATTTTTCATATGACTATATATAGTTTTGATTTCTTCACTAAAAAACTGCCTGTTTATAACCTTTGACCATTTGTCAATTGGAGAATGACTCACATTCTTATAAATTTGACAATGTTCTCTATATATTTGAGATATGAGATCTTTATTTGAGAAATTCTCTATAAAATTTTTCCCCCAATTTTCTGCTTTCCTTCAATGGCTATATTTTTTTGGGTACAAAACCCTTTTTAATTTAATGTAATCAAAATTCTCCATTTTACATCATTCAATGCTTTCTATTTCTTGTTTATTCATACATTCTTCTCCTATCCATAAGTCTGATAGTTAATGTGTTTCATGTTCTAGCTTTCTTATTATATCTCCCTTTATATCTAGGTCATGTATCCACTTTGATCCGATCTTGGTAAATGGTGTAAGATATTGGTCTATGCTCTATTTCTGCCAGACTGCTTTCCAGTCTTTCCAACAATTTTTTTTTCACCAAATAGTGTATTCTTGTCCCCAAAACTTAAATCTTTACATTTGTTAAACATACGGTTACGACAGTAGTTTACTACTGCATATTGTATGTCTCCTCTGTTCCACTGATCCACCTTTCTATTTCTTAGCCAGTGCTAGATAGTTTTGATAATTACTCCCTTATAATATGGTTTAAGATCTGATACTTCTTCTTTCACATTTTTTCATTAATTCCTTTGATATTCTTTTTTTTTTGGTAGGCAATGGGGTTAAGTGACTTGCTCAGGGTTACACAGCTAGTAAGCATCAATTTTTTTTTGAATTCAGGTCTTCCTGACTCCAGGGCTGGTCAGCTCTATCCACTGCACCACCTAGCTGCCCCTTCTTTGATATTTTTTACTTTTTGTTCTTCCAAATGAATTTTATTGCTATTTTTTGTAGCTAGATAAAATAATTTTTTGGTAGTTTGAGATGGCATTGAACAGATAAGTTTAGGTAGAATTGTCCTTTTTGTTATATTATCTCTGTCTATCTGTGAATAATTAATATTTCTCTATTTAAATCTGACTTTATTTGTATAAAAAGTATTTTATAATTATTTTCATGTAGTTCCTGGATTTCTCTTGGTAGGTATATTCCCAGGTGTTTTCTAGAATCTTATTTTATTTTAAAGTTATTTTAAATGGGATATCTCTTACTGCCTTCTTGAAGGGTTTTGTTGGTGATACATAGCAATTTTTTTTTTGGAGTTGGCATATTTTATTTTAAAATTGTTAGATGTTTGAAAAGTTGACATTGAAATATTAGGATACAGCAACATTAATTCCATCATTTAAAATATTCTACTTCAGCCCACAAAAAATTTTTACCTTTTATCCAATTGATTTAAAAATATTTTTACTTGCTTATGAAATGGGAATAACTGAAATTAATAAAAAAATTCTTTTCTGTTCAATATAATTAAACTTCTCCCCAAAAAACCTTTAATAAAAACCTACAGTAACAAAAAATCCACTTTTCAACACTGCATTTAAAATACTGATTAGAAAATATAAAGTTACTAAAAATAAATAGACAAAAAAGCTTAAATGTAAACTAGATATATCTGTGAGTCACCCATACAAATCAACTTTTTTTTACATTAAGAAGTTCAAGATTGCAATTTCTCAACATTTACTAAGCTGTTTTGATTTTTGTGGATTTATTTTACATCCTGCCACTTTGCTAATATTACTAATTGTTTTAACTACCTTTTGAATCTCTAGGATTTTCCAACTATATCATCATATCAGCTACAAAGAGAGATAGTTTTATTACCTCATTGCCCATTCTGATTCCTTCAATTTCTTTTTCTTTTCTTATTGCTATTGCTAGCCTTTCTAATACAATATTACAAAATATTGGTGATAATAGGCATCCTTGTTTAACTCCTGACCTTATTGGGAAGGCTTCTAGCTTATCCTCATTACAAATAATATTTGCTGATGGTTTTAGGTAGATGCTTCTTATCATTTTAAAGAAAAAAATCCTTTTATATGTATGCTTTTGAGTGTTTTTAATAAGAATGAGTGTTGTATTTTGTCAAACTTTTTCTGCATCTATTGATATAATCGTGATTTTTTCTACTTTTGTTATTGATATAATCAATTATGTCAATAGTTTTCCTTATATTAAACAATCCCTGCATTTCTGTTTTAAATCTCACTTGATCACCATGTATAATCTTTGTGATATATTATTGTATTCTCCTAACTAGTATTTTATTTAGAATTTTTATATCCATATTCATTAATGAAATTAGTCTATAATTTTCTTTCTGCTGTTACACTTCCTAGTTTAGGTATCATCACCATATTTGTTTCATAAAAGGGGTTTGGTGGGAAGCCTTCTTTGCCTATCGTTCAAAAAAATTATTTGATGTTGGAATTAGTTGAGCTTTAAATGTTTGGTAGAATTCACTTGCAAATCCATCTGGTCTTGATGCTTTTTTCTTAGGAAGCTCATTTATGGCCTATTCAATTTCTTTTTCTAAAACAGGTTTATTTAGATATTCTATTTCATCTTCTGCTAATCTAATCACTTTATATTTTTGTAAATATTCTTCCATTTCACTTAAATTATTAAGTTTATTGGCATGTAATTGGACAAAATAGCTCCTAATAATTGCTTTGATGAAATTATCTTTAGTTATATATTCTCTTTTCATTTTTGATGCTAGTAATTTGGTTTTCTTCTCTCTTTTTTGATCATATTAATGAATGGTTTATCTATTTTATTGTTTTTTCATAAAACTAACTAGTTTTGCTTATTATTTCAATAGTTTTCTTACATTCAGTTTTATTAATCTCACCTTTAGTTTTTAGAATTTCCAGTTTGGTGTTTAATTGGGGATTTTTAATTTGTTTTTTTTCTAGTTTTTTAAATTGTATACCCAATTCATTGGTAAGCTATTTCTCTATTTTATTGATATAAACATTTACAGATATAAATTTTTTTCTGATTACTGCTTTTGCTCTGTCATAGATTTTTAAATGTGCTTCATTATCATCATTGTCTTTAATAAAATATTTATTATTTCTGTGACTTTTTCTTTAACTCACTAATTCTTTAAGACTAGGTTATTTAGTTTCTAATTAATTTTAATCTGATTCCATGGTTTCTTATTAAATATAATTTTTACTGCATTATGATCTGAAAAAGATGTGTTTAATATTTCTGCTTTTCTGTATTTAATTTTAAAGTTTTTATACCCTAATATATCATCAATTTTTATAGAGGTACCATATATTGCTGAGAAATAGGTGTATTTTTCTCTATTCCCATTCAATTCTTTCCAGATAGCTATCATATGTAGCTTGTCTAAGATTCTATTCATCTCCTTGACTTTTTTCTTATTTATTTTTTGGTTAGATTTATTTAGTTCTGAGAGGGGAATATTGAAATCCCCCACCATTATAGTTTTGCACTCCATTTCCATCTGTAATTCATTTAGCTTTTCCTTTAAACATTTGGATGCTATAGCATTTGATGCTTTTGGGCTTAGTATTGATATTATTTCATTATCTATGATGCTTTTTATCATAATGTAGTTTCCCTGTTCATCTCTTTTAATTAAATCTATTTTAGTTTTAACTTTGTCTGAGATCATGATTGCTACCCCCTGCTTTTTTTCAGCAACAGCTGAAGTATAATAAATTCTACTCTAGCCCTTTATTTTTACTCTATATTTATCTCTCATTTTAAAATGTTTTTCTTCTACACAACATATTGTCACATTTTGGTTTTTAATTAATTTTGCTATATGTTTCCATTTTAGGGATGAGTTCATCCCATTCACAGTCCAAATTATAATTATAGTTGTGCATTTCTCTCCATCCTGTTTTTTTATCACTTTATCTTTCTCTCCCTCTCTTTTTACCCTATTCCTTAATTTATCCATCCTTACAATAGTCCTTCTCTTATCCTTTCCCCTTTCCCTCCTATTTCTTGGTCTGTACACCCTTCTAAAAGTCCCTCCCTTCTCTTATCCCCTCACACAATTTTCTTTGTAAGTTAAGCAGACTTTTATATCCTTCTAGAGGTATAAGTTATTCCCTTTTTAACTCAGGTCTGGTGAGAATAAGGTTCTGGCACTACCAGCCTCCACCCCCTCCTACCTCCATGGTAACAGTTCTTCCATTTATACCTCATTTGTATGAGACAATTGCTCCATTTTACCTCTCCCTACCCAATTTTATTTTTTAGGATCATCCCATCATATTCAACTTCTGTCTTCAGCCTTCTATCTATGTATACTCTTTCAAACAACTCAAGTAATGACAACATTCTTAAGAGTTACAGATAATGTTTTCCCATATGAGAAGTAAAGATTTTGACTTTATTAAGTCCTTTACAATTGGTCTTTAATGTTTACCTTCTTATGTTTCTTCCAAATCTAGTAGTTCCTATTTTCCATTCAGTTCTGGACTTTTTTTCCTCACAAATACCTGAAAGTCCTAAAAATAGTTAAAGTTAAACTTCACTAAATTTTCATTCCTGCCCTACCCCATCCCCTTCAGGATAACACAGCTTTGCTGAGTAAGTTATTCTTGTCTGCAAGCCCAACTCCTTTGCTCTTTGGAATATATTGTTCCATGCCTTTCGGCCTTTTAGTTAGAAGTTGCTAAATCTTGTGTTATCCTGACTGTGGCTCCACAGTATTTAAACTTATTTTCTAGTTGCTTGTAGTATTTTCCCCTTAACCTGGGAGCTATGATGTTCCTGTGAGTTTTTGTCTTGGAATCTCTTTTAGGTTATTATTGGTGGAGTTTTTCTATTTCTATTTTACCTTCTCATTCTAAACCTTCAGGGCAATTTTCCTTGATAATTTCTTGGAATATAGTGTCTAGACTCTTTCTTTTTATCATAATTTTCAGGTAGTCCTACAATTCTTATGTTGTCTCTCCTCAATTTATTCTCCTGCTCAGTTGTTTTTCTAATGATATGTTTCACATTCTCTTCTATTTTGTCATTGTTTTGATTTTGTTTTATTATTTCTTGGTGTTTTTTGTAATGTAACACAGGAGTTACCGACTACGGCAATTATAAGGCAGGAGGTCTTCTAGCAGGTTCACTCTTGATCTGGACAGCCAGAAGGACAAGAGTAGAGACATAATGAAGGGTTAAATAAGTTATTCTTATTCTTCTCAAGGGGTCCTGATAATGAAAGCACCAACTCCTACAGAATCCCTAATTACTCTTCTCACAGGGGCAGGTGAGAATATACAGAGAGTAGAAGCTCCAATTCCTATCTCATTCCTCTAAGACTTGATGGGGGCCAGTTGAGGTGAGCACAGCATTACACTGTCACATTCCCCCCCAAGTCTTGATGGGGGCAGGTCAAGGCACGCACAGTTTTCGGCTGGCATATTCCCCAAATCACCACTTACTGACTAGTGCTCACTTGATTTATAGAGGAGTACACAAAGAAGGCAATTTGTCAGTAATGGCCTCACAAATTTACATTAACTTTAGCAATGTCATGGTGAATCAGCATAGTGTAAGCACAGTAGGCTGTTTACAAAATAACTCAAATGTTTACATTATCTCATTATTGTATCTCACTGTGCAGTCACAATAGAAATTGTTTACAATGTGAAATCCTGGGAACTAGTAGACTGTTGATGGCCATGGGTCCTGAGAACTATTCTCTGAAAAAGAATAACAAAATCCATCTTTTTGGGTCTCTTTTTCCAATTGGTTGACTTTCTTTTCATAATTTTCTTGATTTTCTTGTATTACTCTTAATTTTTACCATTTTTTCCCTCAATCTCTCTTATTTTATTTTTAAAGTCCTTTTTAACCTCTTCCAAGAACTCTTTTTGGGCTTGTGACTACTTTGCTTTTTTCTTTGAGATAGAAGTAGCTGTTTTAAGTTCACTATTTTCTTCTGAGTTTGAACCCTGATCTTCTCTATCACTACAGTAGTTATCTATGGTTGGGTTCTTTTTCTTTTTCTTTTTCATTTTTTAGCAGCTTTTTTTTAATCTGTTAATTTTGTGTTAAAGTTGGGCTCTAGTCCCGAGGTGTGGAGGATAATATTTCAAGCTTCAGGTTTTTGTGCTATTGTTTTCTGAGCTCTTTCTAGGTGCCTGACTTTAGGCATTTCTCTTTGTCCGTGAGCGATGACCAGGGCCCCAGCAAGGCTGTCTCCACATACAGTCTTGTTCCCTATAGTCCCTCCTGAGGAAGCTGAAGCTGCCACCTCACACAGCTTGTTTGTTGATTCAGCAGTATTTCACTTCAATCAGGTAAAACCATCACCCTGGGAGATCAGGTCTTTCCTAATATCCTCCCAGGTTGAATTAGGTAAACAACTGCTTTATCCTAACTTTTAATTATTTCTACCACTCAAAGTTCACTCAGTTTGAGTTATTTACGTTTTTTTTGGTGGGGGAATTTAGGAGAGCCAGATAATTGCTTACTTTATTCTGCCATCTTCCAAGAATTCCTCATGAATTAAGAGTTTTTGAAAGAAAAGACATAATAATCATATTGAACAGTTTAGTTCAGTTCAGACAGAGATATTTTATTCATTTTACATTTTAGTTTGCCCTGTCATTTAAGGGGTAACATTTGTTAAATTTCTCCTTCAGATGTATTGTTCTATGTTGCCATAGAAAGACTGGTAATTTACTATAAATGACTGCATTTCATCATGCAATATAAAGATTTCCTCACATGAAGGGCATTCAAACTCTTCAAAAAGTTACCTTTTCTAGAGTGAGTGATGTTTCCATGGGTTTTTCAAATTGTGGTATGTAATTCTTATGTTCAAATCAAGATAGTGCATTCATCCTTCACCATGGATATCTTTGGACTTGCTGCAGTGGAATGCCATATGCATGGCATTTCCCGAGGTCTCTTGATTACTTACATCTGTAATATAGCTTCTAAGCTTTTGGATACATTAAGAACATCTCAACATTTTGTTTTTCTTTTTCTTCTTTTCCCTTTCATATTATGCCCATTAGAATTAGTCCAATATTCCACACAGCTATTGCTATCTACCTCTTTGTTATCACGGATTGTATGTAAAGTGGATTTTCTTTTTTTTTTTAGTTTTAGATACTAGTTCCCAAGATCTGTGGCCATAAACAATCTTTATTGCACTTGTGCATAATATAAACATTTGAGTTTAACTTGTGAATAGCCCACTGAGCTTGTACTATGCTGAATCACCATGATATTGCTAAAGTTAATGTAAACTTATGAGCCTAAAGCTGGCAAAATGCCTTCTTTGTGTGTTCCTCTACAAATCAAGGGAGCACTGGTCAGTAATTGTGGATTTGTGGAATGTGAAGCTGGAAGCTGTGCTTGCCTTGACCTGTCACCATCAAGGCTTAGGGGATGCTGTAGCAGCTGGTGCTCCTAATCTCATTCTCACCAGCCCCTGTGAGAAGAGTAATTAAGAAGAATAAAGTAAATTAACCCCTTTTCATGTCTCTACTGCTGTCCTTCTGGCTGCCTGGATCCAGAGTGAACCTATTGGAGGCTGGAGCCCAGAAGCTGCTGTGTAACAGAGATAAATACAGGAATCATCACAGTGATTGTGTATAATTTCAACCAGGTTTCATCTGAACCCTCAAAAGAACAAATAACAAGTCAAGTCAATAAGCATTTGTTAAATACTTATTATGTACCAGGTACTGCGCTAAGTGCCGGGGTGGGGTGAGGTGGGACAGTTTGGAGGGTACAAAAAAAGGTCAAAAATTACCGCCTTCCAACAATAAACAAGCTATACCTTCAAGGAACTCACTGTTTAATGAGGGAAATGATGCAAATGACTAGGTACAAACAAGATATAGAGATGATAAATTGGAGATGGATATAATCCATAGAGGGAATAGAGGGAAGTCATTCACTAGCTTTAAACAGGATTGGGAAAGCCTCCTTGTGGAAAATGAGATTTTATTTGGGACTTGAAGAAAGCCAGGGAAGCCAGGTGAAGGGGATGAGGGAGAGAAATCTTAGCATGGGAATTCACTCCATGCCATTCATAATCATTACCTTAACAGTGTGAAAATAAACATTTCTTTTTTTTGGGAGACCCCCAATAGATTGCCAACTATTCAGACAGGTATGTGAAGTACTTTTATTGGTACCAATTACTTCTATACACCTATTGCTTTCTTTTGCATTGCCACAAGATTTGCAGTTGCTTTTCACAAAGTCTGTTTTCTTCTCTTGGCTTATATCCTTTTCACCTGCTACTTGCAAGGGGACACAAATCTCCTACTCACACTAATTTTTCCATCTATCTTTCTCTTTCTACTCCTCCTCCTCCTCCTCTTCTTCCTCCTCCTTCTCCTTTTCCTTCTTTTGTTAGTATACTCCTTCTTCTTAGAACTGTTCACCAGTCATTTAATATCTTGTACTTTTCCCCACAGCCAAATCAAAACTCTTTTCTAAAGCATCAACAACATAGAAAAGAATCTGTCATGTCTATTCTTTAGGCTGCATTTTTTGGGCCAGATTTAATGTAGTTTTTCATAAAAATGGATACACAGATAGGTAATAAATTCTTAGGCTTATGACGTCTTGCCTGGACTATTGCAATAGCTTCTTAACTCTGTCCACTCCCCTTGACAATATATCCTCCACAGAGTTGCAAATTGATATTTCTAAAACATAGATATGATCATGTCCCCTTCCAACTCAAAACCTTCAGTGGCTACCTCATAGCTTCAAGGCAAACACACTCAGCCTTAAATTGAAAATATTCCATAATCTGGCTCCTTTCCTCTTCTCCTTTCCCATTTTATATTGCTATTCTTTAGGGATGCTCTATTCTAGTTGAACTGTTCTGCTTGGTGTTCTCTATACACAACATTCCTTCTCTCACTTCTGTGTCTTTATGAAAGTAATTTCATATGTCTGGAATTTATGCTTTTCTCATCTCTGCCTTATAGAATTCCTTTTTTAAAAAAATAAAAACACAGCTTAGATTTTGCTTCCAAAATACAGCCTTTTCATGCTTCCCCTAGTTATTGGTATTCTCTCCCTCTTGAAATTATTGGTATTACCTGGTACATGTGCTATATTATATTGATTAAGTTGTGTATATGTTGCATAAACCCAATAGAAGGTAAGCTCCTTGAAGGCAGGAACTATTTAATTTTTGTCTTTGGATCTCTATTCCCTATTGCAATGCTGTCCAGATAGTCACTGAATCAATGTTTGTTGAATAAGTTGAATCTCTATTGCTATCCCAATGAGAGGCCAAGGCTACAACTGTTAGTGGTGTCAGTGGTGGTATTAGGAAGACATTCTCCCTCCTTAGCAGCAGCATCTTCTAAATGACTCAGCCCTTGGAAATGATAGATGCCTTATTACGTGCTGTGTTCAAAGATGACAAATGTGTTTGGTGATGCAGCATAGGGAAGTAGAATAGATGTATCCTCTATGGATGGCAAAGACAACCAACTGTTCCATGTAGTAAGGAGATCATAATCCCTGTGAGAGATTGGTCCCTGAAAGGGGCTAGGACTTAGGCTCTTAGTATTTTCTGGAATATGAGATCAAAGAGGGCATAGTAAGTTTCAAGGAGGGTGGCAGTAATATCAGTCTCAGCAGCACCTCCATTCTCCTTAGTGGTTGCATCCCTGAATACTTGGATCCTTGGTGGTGATGGATGAGGTCTCAGTAGGAACTAACCTTGAAGATAGAGGAGGCAGGCCATCCATGGTAAGACAGAAAGTAGAGTAGACATGGGTTTACATATGTGAACAGTACATGTGTTTCAGGTATAATTAGAATAAACTCATATTTTTTGACTGGGAGAAGAAAAGTATCAGGGACTATTCCTTATTTTTTTCTTCTGTGAGAAACAAAGGTTCAAAATATATGAAAATATTCATAGCAGCATTTTTTGTGGTAGCAAAGAACCAGAACAAAGTGAGTGACCATCAATTGGAAATGGTTAAAAGCATTGCATTATTTGTATGTAATTAAATATTATCCAGTTAGAAATGAGAAATTCAGAGAAACTGGAAGATTTGTATAACATGATGCAGAATGGAATAAATGAAAACAAAAGAACAATAAACACAGTAACTACCATAATGCAAATAAAAAAAAATCACTAAAAGGATGATGAGCTCTGAGTAACAGAAAAATCAGTAGTGATCCTGAGAACATACAATGAAACATATTCTCCTCTCAACAGAGAGGAGAGGGAGTATGAGGGTAAAATGTACATGTTTGTCAGATTTGGTCATTACTTAATTTTTTGAGTATTTTGTTAATGTAAGAGAGAGTTCCATTTCCAACTGGGTAGGAGGGAGTATTTCCACAAAGGACTGTGATTTAAAAACAAAAAGCATCAATAAAACATATTGAAAAGAAAAACATCACTATGTATTATCACTAAATGAGAACAAAATTATGATCAATTTTGATAATGAATAAATTGTGCAGTGTGGTTTCCCACTCTGAGAAATAATTTCTAGCTAAATATTAAAATTTTGTTTGTATATCATTTTCTATTAAATATACAGACTGCTTATTTATTTCTTTCTCTTCATTTTCCTGCCTTTTAACGACCATCTCCATCACTGTAGTATTGCTTTCAGCTGGCAGAAACTGCTTTCTCAAAATAAATACAATGAGCAAGGCTGGGACATAGCTCACTCCTCTTAAGATGGCTGACAATCCAAGATACATAGTTCTGTGAAGAAACATAAACCCATAAGATCTTATGCAGTCATGCAGTACATTGAACACCCATCCACTCTCAAACACTGAATTGCCTATGCACGAGCATAGGCTATCCTTGCTATAATTTTATTAATGTCTCATTGTTTCATGACAGTTATAGCTGTTAGGGATCTCAGAGATCACCACATCCAACACCCTCATTTTACAAATGAAGAAACCGAGGCCCAGATAAGTGGAATAATAAGACCAAGGTCACACTATTAGTAAGTGGCAGACCCAAGATTTTAACCCAGGTCATCTGACTCTTCATCCTGTGCTCTGTCCACTATACTACAATGCTTTTGTTAATTCCTTTTGTGTATAAGGGATAGCACTAGGAATGACAAAGATAAGTAAGACATGATCCCTGCCCTAATTATAATGACTATTATGTATACGCATACATATGCTGATGTATTTTATATATAATATATACATATACATATGTTTATATTGATGTGTATATGTATATATGTGTAAATATGTGCATGCCTTCATATATATTATATATACATATACATATACACACGCACACACACATATATATATATATACACACACACACACAAAATTTTTTTGTGGTTAATTAAGAATACTTCCCTGTCCCCTCCAGGAAAGACTAAATGTACTTCGAGAGAATATAGGAGGGGTATAGTGGAAAGGTTACTGGATTTTGAGTCAGAAGACCTGGACCTAAGTCCTGGCATCACAGTTTATGTGATGTTGGGCAAGTCACTTAACCTCCTAGCTTTTCTGTAACATGAGGAGGTTGAACTCAGTAACTACTTAGGTCCCTTCCAGTGCTAAAGATCTATCATTCTATATTTTTTTGTTTGAGTGACCAATCTGTAGCTCCCCAAAATAAAACATGGAGCTGAAAATAAATAGGCCTCTGTTGGTGGCATCGAGATACCCAAACCAAGGGGAAATCAGTGTATTATATGTCCCAACTAGTCAGTATCATCAAGCTTGATAATTATTGACAACTAGAGTTGTATAAAAATGATGTGTCATTGGTCGTGGACAGGCAGAGGCTGTCCTACTGTTTGTCAGGAATATTGGCAAAAAGAGCCCTGCTCAAGTCTGGGCTGGACTAGATGACCTCCTTCAGGTCATTAAGAGGCAGCTAGGTGGCACAATGGATAGAGCACTGGAGTTGGAGTCAGAAAGACCTGAGTTCAAATCCTGCCTCAGACACTTAATAGCTGTGTGACACTGGGCAAGTAACTTAACTTTTCTCAGCCTCAGTCTCAGTTTACTCATTTATAAAATGGGAATAATAATAGCCCCTGCCTCCCACGGTTGTTTTAAGGATCAAATCTTCTCATCTGGATGCACTATTCTGGGACTTCTCTAATTCCTCCACCATGTCTGGGCATCACATACTCCCTCCCTGCCTTCCCCCGACCCTCCTTCCCTGGATCCTTTTCAGTTTCCCTTTGTGCATTATCTTCCTCCATTAGATTGTTATTGGATGGCAGAGACAGGCTTTCTTTTTTTTTGTATTTGTATCCTCAGTACTTAACACATAGTAGGCACTTAGTAAATGTTTATTGAATGACTGACAAATGAGATGATCTCTATCTATCTCTATCATTTCTCTATCCTATCCTATCCTAACTATCTATCTATTATCTTTCTTTCCTTCTATCTTTGGAAAACCAAATGAGATATAAATCCTAGCTATTATTGAAACCCTAGTTATATGATTCTATGAATGTTATAACTGTTTACACAACATTTTACATATCTTCACTGGTCATGATTTGTGATCTGAGTTTTTATGTTTTATGAGGTAATGTAAGTAAAACTCTTTTCAAACCTTGAGGAACTATATAAATGCCTACTATTATTTTGAAAACAGAGAAAGAAAATTGCATTATGTTAAAACCTATGGGACATGCTTCATTTAAAGAACTGAAAAAATAATGCCATAGAAAAATCATTGTCCCTTAAAGGAAACCCTAGATAAGGCTGGTACTACTATATCTTTATTTAATAGTTCAAGAATGCATGCTTTCACCATGTTAGGTACTTGCTTCACCAATACAGATCACATCAGCATTGTGTGATAGAATGAATGCTTGATTTGGAGTGTGAGGACCTGGGTTTAAGTCCTAACTCTGCTGCTTACCTACCTGAATTACTTTGGGTAAGTAATTTCACCTCTGTGGGCCTCAGTTTCCTTATCTATTAAAATGAGGAAGCTGGACTAGATGAGCTCTGAAGTTCCTTCCAACACCAAATCCATAATCCTGTGATCCTGTGTCCTCTTAGTAAAGAGTCTTCTTGAGCTGTTATCAGAATAATTCATTAGCTGATCACCAACATCATATTGTGCTGAACTTCTCAGAAGGTCCTCAGGTTTCAGGTATACAGTCTGTCATCTGATCCAACTGAGTCTTTCTAGCTGGGAAGACCTAATTCTGTTTGTTCTCCTCTGGAAGAACTTTTAGAACATACACACACACACATACACACACACACACACACACACGATCACTTTCAAGACATAATGAGGAATTTATGTAGGACTTTACTGAAAGTATACCTCAATAGAGGGCCTTTTATTTAGTGGTCCAGTAAATAACAGTTATTACCTGAAGTTGATGGAATCATATATCCTGCAGGCTCCTGGTTTCCCACACCGCAAAGTTCCCCAGTGCAAACATGTGTAATCTACTAAAACTCCAAAGTAAATGGGAGCTGGAATTCCAGCTAAGACAAAAAAAAAAATTGATTGATAAGATCAAGAAGTATCTTGTAATGTTGTTTTCATATTTTTTTCTTTTTGTCCCCCCTTAGAGATTAGTTCCTCAATCTGAGGCAGTCAAACATATGGCCAGCCTCAGTGTGGCCCAGGATACTTATGACTTTGCAGAATCAAATTAAAATGCAATTGTGAAATATTTAAGAAAATAAATAAAAATGTAAT
The DNA here is from genome assembly GCF_900497805.2 of Vombatus ursinus. Lineage (NCBI taxonomy): Eukaryota > Metazoa > Chordata > Mammalia > Diprotodontia > Vombatidae > Vombatus > Vombatus ursinus. The sequence goes on from NW_020954608.1 coordinate 44,139,818, forward strand.
AAAATATAGATAATACTAATATGTGGTTTTCTAAGTCAATGTGCAGTTCACATTGATCTTTGTGTATGGTTTAGTGCCTCTCATTTCTATTTGAGTTTGGCACCACTGGTATAGTGGATAGAAAGTCAGCCTTGGATCCAGTAAGACCTCTGTTCAAATTCTGTCTCTGAGACATAGTGGCTATGCAACCCTGGGCAATTTAAACTCTAGTTTTAACGTCTAAGCGTGACTCAAGCAGACTAGATGGTGCCAACCTGAATTGGTGGAGGGAGTCTTCTTATGGTGGAGTTCCCTGATATTGTTGTTCAGTCAGTTTTCAGTCATGTCTGACTCTTTGTGATCCCATATGGGGTTTCCTTGGTAAAGATACTGGAATGGTTTGCTATTTTTTTTTCTCCAGTGGATTAAGGCAAACAGAGGTAAAGCGATTTGCCTAGGGTCACCAAGCTAGTGAATGTTTGAGGCCAAATTTGAATTCAGGTCTTCCTGGCTCTAGGTCCAGTACTCTATCCACTGAGCCACCTAGCTGCCTCATGGGGAGTTCTTTATACTAGTGAAGTTACAAGTTTACTTCTTACCCCTATCTTGTAAAGTTAATATGGAATCAAAGGAAATTTTCTTTACTGGAGAATTAGGAAGATAACATCGCTTTGGGGTCTTAACCTGCTAAGCCCACAAGACAGTTCTTTCCAAAGGAGAAAAATTTAACCCAGAGATGATGAGTGATTCACATAGAAATACTACATTAGGATATTTTGGCAGCTAAGTGGTATATGGGACAGAGTGTTGGAATTGGAGTCAAGAAGACCTAAATTCAAATCCCTCCTCAGACAAGTACTACTGTCTAACCCTAGGCAAGTCATTTATCTTGTCTGCCTTAGTTTCCTCAACTGTAAAATAGGGTTAATAATACCACCTACCTCACAGGACTATTGTGAGGGTCAAATGAGATAATATCTATAAAACACTTAGCACAGTGCCTGGCACACAGAAGATAATAAAAATTTGTTTCCTTCCTCCATTTTTACTATTCTATGATGTGTTTGGCTAATTTTATAAATATTTTTTAGGACATCCTCTTTTGCTGCTCTTTTAAACCCTTTAACAGCTGAGAGAAGGGTGCAGGATGGAGAGGAAAATTTTGTTTTTAAGAGAAAAAGGGATTACATGACATACAGAAGCAAATGAAAACAATATATAGTGTTCCTTAAACCCAAAGGCTCTGGCTACTAGAATAAGGACTTGCTATTTGACAAAAATTGCTAAAAAAAGTGGAGAGAAATCTGGAAGAAATAATGTGCCAACTAACACCTTACACCATACACCACAGTTAAGTTCTAAATGAGTATATGACTTAGACATAAAAGATGGCAGCATGAAGATATTAGAAGGACAAAGAAGAAAATACCTTTCATATTTATGGATAGGGTAAGATTTCTTGACAAATACAAGATAGAGATTATCACAGAAATTAAAATGGACAATTTTGATTTTATAAAATTAAAAATTTTTTGCACCAATAATACCAATGAAGTTAAAAGTAAAAAGGAGACAAGGTAATTAGGAAAAATATTTTTGCAGCATATTTCCCCGATAAAGAACTAACTCAAATTTATAAGAACAAATACAAATATAAATATAAATATAAAACATAAATGATCAAAAGATATGAAAAGGTAGTTTTCATAGGAAGAAATCAAAGATGTCAATAGTTATGAGTAGAGGAATGCAAATTAAAGCAATTCTGAGGTTCTACCTCAACCTCATCAGATTAGCAAAGGTAATAGTGGGAGAGTGTTGTAGGGAGAGATAGAAAAGTAGAAAGTTATAGTCATATAAAGAAATTTCAGAATTTTTCATCATAGAAGTGGAACACTTAATAATGTGGCTGTGTCTATTTATGGCTGAGGCAGAATGAAGAAATAAGTCATAGGGGAATTTGTTAGCAAAAACCTGGAAATAAATTATATGACCAACAATTGGGGAATGGGGAATAAAATGTTCAATATAAGTATAATTCTTCAGAAGTGAGGAATATGGAGAAATAATAATGTGAAAATATGAAATGAAAGGAGGAGCAAAAGAATGTTATATAAAGGGTGATATCAAGAAATAGCAAAACTCATGGTAAAGACAAAGAATGTTGATGTTACCTTGTTAAAGTTAATGCATACAATTTCTGTTATCAAGAAACAAATAAGGGATATCTTTACATGTATAATCAATTGAAACCACTTTTTCTATTGTTTATATGAATTGTTTAGAAGGTTTGGGATTTTATTTTGTTTTGCTTATAAGTGTATTGTTTGAATTTTTTCTTGTTTGTTGTTTTCCTTGTTTATTTTACCTTTTTGTCTTTATATATGTACATGTTTGAATATGTACATATGTTGATAGAAGTTAAAATTAAATTATCTATTAAAATAAAGTAACATCAATATACAGAAAGAAAGTATGTACTAGAATTTTACCCTGATAAAACTACATAATTTATATAACCTTCAGTTTTTGTTTCATTTGTATTTTTATTATATTGGGGAGGGGACAAATAACTCATCTTACCAAATATCCTTGTGCATAGCATGTGTAGACCCACACCAAGAGCTTTCTCTTTGGGCTTGAGACTCCTGGGGTTGGGAGAGGGAGGAAGAATGAAATAAAGTCATACTGCCAATAAAAAAAGGGTTAGAAAAGACTTCCTACAAATCATACATCTTATTCAGACAACTTTACTCATTTGAGAAGCTTGCATGGATGATTAGCATTAGCCATCTTCTGTTTATCCAGGGAGTGATTATACTGTTTGTGACTAGATCACCATTGTTATTACTTTCATCCTTTCTCCTTTGTAGCCTTTATAGCTCATTAGCACTTTGTTATCATATTTCTTTTACCTATTCCCATCTTTCTATTCCCTCTGCTGCCACCTTCTTATGGTTTCCCATTATGCATTCTTGGAATATTGCAATGACCTCTAAACATGTCTTCTTGTATTGAATTGACTCCTTCCTCTATACCTTTTATTCTTACCGCTATCACACTGATCTTTATTATGCATAGATGTGGTCATGTCACCTCTCTGGTAAAAACAAAATATGTCTCTATCATTTCCCAAGTAAAATTAAAATTCCTTTGTCATTTAAGGTTCTCCACAAACTGGAACCTCCTTACTTTTCCAACCTACTCTCAAATGACCTCTCTCTCTACACTCTGTGTTCCTGAAAGTAGGTCTATTTTTTTTAATCCACCAAACAAGACTTTACTTTTCTGTACAGTCTTTTCATTTCTTTCTTAAAGTTCTATTGGTAAATTCCCCCCAAATCCCTCTTCTATACTACAGTTGTTTCCAGATACACAAGCACTTAAAAACCTTCTCAGTGTCAAAGAGAGAGTCTAGCAGAACCAACCGATGACCACTGAGTCTGATGGTCACATTCTGATCATTCTCTAATTAGAGGAGGGAGGTGTCCTGCTCTTCACTTATCTAGCTCATTGTCTTTCCTCAAACTAGTATCTATGTCTGGAATGTCCTAACTGACCACCCCCTGCCTTTACCTGTTGAATTCTTTTCCTTAAAAAATATTTTTTATTTATATCTTTTGTTTGTATACTGCAGATATCCTCCCCTCTTCATCCCATTCTCCCAGAGAGCCATTCCTTATGACAAAGGCGTTTTTTAATAAAAAGAAGAAGAGGAAAAAAAATTAATTCAGTAAAACTCAACACATTGAAAAAATGTTATCATAATGATATAGTTTCTAGTGTAGAAGAAGTACTTAATAAATGCTTTTTGATTGCTTGATTGACTTTGTACTTATGCATAGCACTTGGTCTTATACTTCTCAAATGCAATTATCTTATATTATTGTTCAATAATTATCTGTGTTCATTTCTCATTCCTCAACTAGACTGAGCTCTATGAAGGCAGAATCTTCTCTTATTTACCTCTTTACCAACCCAGAGCCTAATAGGGTGCTGTATGTACCTAAGCGGTTAATAAATATTGGTTTAATTGAAATGGTTTGAAAGTTAGCAAAGGAAGAGAGATGCCAATCTTGTCACCTAGTACCAGGCTTGCTATGGGATTGTTTCAAAGATCAAAATTGTGTGTGTCCAGAATAATAGAATTTTAACAGCTTAAGGGTTTTGCAGAACATACTTTTTCCTGAAGTCAAACTGGGAAGGAAAGGAAGAACAAATAAAAGACCATTGAGAAAATACCCAAGGAGCTACCTGACAGGACTAACCAATATTTTCTGATTTCAAGGGTTATAATAAACAGAATATCTTATTCAGGTAGCACTCTGGATAAAGTGCTTTCCAAAACAACCCTATGAAAGTGTTACTGTAAGTACTATTTTCTCCATTTTATTGCAAGGAGAGAAGTGATTTGAATATTGCTTTAGTGATACAGGAAAAAGGTTACCAGTTCTACCCTGTGTTGTTGTTGTTTATTAAATAAATTACCATAGTAATCTGTGAGAATATAGACTACTCGATAGAGTCATGGAAGTATTTGGATTAAATATACTTACACTAATATCACACAAATATCAGGTTCACTCGAGGGAATTGACTTAAGGAATTTTCAAAGCTAAATCTGACCTGAAGCACTCTCTAGTTGTGGCAGTTGGGTCTGATTGACGAAGGAGTTGATAATTCTGAGGCTATCTAGTGTCACTGTCTCCTAACTAGTCTGTGGGAAAGTATTCCCAGATTGTATGAGAGCTTTCCCCCTTGTTATTTCCCTTGCTATTCTATTTATTTAAGTGCCTTTGCTTTGAGTTAATGTGTTTTCAGGACTGATCTGACAAAAAGAAGCATGAGATGGGTTGAAGAGATGCTGACCCAAAGCATGACCTGAAACTGGGATTAACTTTCAGGGATTCATGTTTGAAAAGGACTTGTACTTTGTTACAGATGAGGAAACTGAGGTTTGAAGAAGTTAAATAACTTATTTATGGTCATATAGCTAGAATGTAGGGGAACCAGGGCTATAAAAACTCTGAGCCCAATCCTCTTTCTACAACACCTTCCCCCTTCTTTTCTCCCCAATAGTTCAGGCTTATTGATGTCTCTGATTTTTGTGATAGGAAGCAAAGTCTTTTATTTCACAATTGATGATGACTTAAAATGCAAATACCCCTAGGAGAGGTAACACATGAACTTACATTCACACTAAAGTATAAATGATATGATATTTGATATTGGATTCTTTTGTTACAGCAGGTTTTTACTCATTAAATATTAATTGAGTACCTGCTATACACAAAGTGTCATGATGAGATGCACCTTGGAGAACTCAAGAACTCACCTCTAAGTTTTATAAAACCTACATAGTTTCTATACTGTAGGAGCTTACAATTTAGTCAGAAAAGGGATACAGTTTATGATGAGGGCTAAATAGATAAATGGAAACCCTACATAAAGACTGAATGGGAATGGTCAGCATAGGAAGACAAAAAGAAAGTCCAGAGCCACTCAAGGCTAACTTTGACTGCATTCTAATTTTGCCTAGGGTTGCTCTGCTGCTGTTGAGCCTAGAAACTGAGAAAATTAGAGCTATGGATAAGACAAGAATGTAGAAAAAACCCAGTTATTGTTGTAGTTGAATCAATCAGAGACGTTGGCCAGTACATTGATATGTACTAGTGGCTGCCAAAGGAATTCATGACACAAAAAAAGGTGGAAGAACCTCTGCTCCACAAGAATCATCTCTATGACTTGCTGATGAACTACTTCACTTAAGACCTTTACACCCTCCAGTTAATTAACTATGCTCATGAGTCCATCTCTGTAATTAAACAGCTAGCTATCTGCGGGTAAGCTCCAGAAGAAAAGTGGCAGTCAATGAACAAAAATTCCTCAGTTTTGCTTTCTTAGACTTATTTGGCAAGTAATTCTTATTCATGAAGAATTGACTGGCCCCAGAAAGATGAAATTCTAAATTAATAAAAAATATTATTAATTTAATTATTAAGAACAAATGATAAATTATTATTATTAATTAAATTAATAAAAGTTATTTTAGTAGTTAAGTCAGTCAGTACTATGATAATGAGAAGCAAAAACAACAACATATTATTCTTTTGCAAAGGAGTTCTAGACAAGTCTCTTTATGTGGCTTTATGCAACTTTTACTGCCCATATGTAAGTATCTCATCTCTCCTTAAGACATGATTCCTTAAAGGCTAGAACTACATATGTATAGTGGAGTGTTAGTAAGGACTTGAGACTAGAGGAAGGAGATGGAATTTAGCTCTTTACTAACAGTAATGAAGGGAAAAGTGCACTGGTGTTGGAGATTGAAGATCATGATTCAAATTTTTGCTCTGCTATTTGTTAACTATGTAAGTTGGATAAATCATTTTTATATCTTAACTTCAGTCTTCACAACTGTAAAATCAGAGGAATGGAGTAGATGGACTTTAAGCTCCCTTTCAGCTTTAAAATTCTATAATCCTAAGACATATGATCCAAGGTAAAAATAAAATGCACCCCATTATCTCACTGCCTTCTTTATTACATTTATATGTCCTTCTGATAAATAAAAAAGAAATAACAGAAGGCAGAACTGGCAAGGATCCAAGGGCCATATACTGCTCCTCTTCATTTCATGGACTAAAACTTCCACAAACTAGATTAATTATTGACAAAAATATCAAAGTAAAGCCTGTCAAAATGGTGACTGAAAAGATATAACACACACTTCGACTAGGAGCAGCCATGAAACGGATGTAAAGTTGCAGTTTCATATGCAACTAAGCTAAATTTCAAGTAAATGATGGGATGGTAAAAAAAATAAAAACTGGGCCATACTCAAAAGCCTAGTTTCAAAACAGCTTTCACCAACTTACTTGGGGGAGGGGGCCAAGGCGCATATATAATTCAGCAGAGGAGCAGTAGATGCCAGTAGCACCAAATTATTTAATTGAGTCTCAGATGGCCCTCAGATTTTGTTGTTGTTGTTTGGTGGGTGGGTCATTTGACTTCTCTTTTAACTAACAGAGTTTTCAACCCTCTCACTCACTTTAATACAATAGCATGGAGAAGAAAGATTTCCCAGTCTCCTTTTAAGTGGTTTACTATAGGTTTACAAGCTATTATTTACTTTCATTAACTTTATCATCATTCTGTCATCAGGAAATTGGTACTGTGGGGTCTTGGAAAGCCAGTGACTATTTAAGGCATAAGCCTGGGAAAGATGCAAAGAAGATGGCAAGATGTACTTTTTACATTACAAATATGATTACAAACAAATATGATTTGTTTAAGCAACGGTAATGCATTATGCTTTGCGTTTTGTTTACCTTGTTAATTTTTGTCCCTTTTCCAACATTTGGCAAGGCATCTATAATAATAATCTATATAACTTGGTCATTCTCATATTCGGTTAGGAAAAGGTATGTTTTATCTATTTACTCTTAAGAGCAAGGGATAGGACTGGTAAAAATGTGGGCTAAAGAAAAATAGTAACTAGCTGTTGAAATTATTTCCAAGATTGAATAACATATGGATATTTTTCTTGACCATGGTAGTCAAGAACCCCACCAGCAACACTTAGAGCATGGGCTATATTAGAACCCTATATAATCTTAATCACTGTAGGATATACAAAAGAAATAGAAGAAAGTCTTGCCCTCAAGGATCACTCACATAGTTACACAAAAGAATAGGAAACTTTTTAAAACAATGAGCAGCTCAAAGTGATGATCTTCATTAAGAGAAGAATCTTCATACCTTAGAAAGACCATGTATCCAGGTATCGCAGCTAAAGAATAAATGAAACTGCTGAGTGCTGACAATATTAGAAAGTACTGTAACATCAGAGAGCAGGCTGGTGTACTACCACATAGTCCAAGAGAGGCTGAAGCATTTTTTGAAGATTTGATGCAACTACAGTTTTGGAAACCCTGTCCAAAGAAAAAAAGATCAAAGAAATTTAATTAGGAGTGGTTTATTTACACTTTATTATATAAGAAAAAACCTCATTAGCCCATTAGAAGAAAAAAAATATGTGCAGTCTTGAGCTGAAAAATTAAGATCAAATTGAGGGCTGTTAATTCCCATTAGCTAAGGGACCATTTTCCTAAGGCCTGGCTTTCTCAGGCTTTAGGAATAAAGCAAAACAGAAATTATTATCTTTATAGGACATCCTATAGGACATGTTCAGAATATACTTGTCTTGTTTCAACTATTTTAAAATCAAATTTTGAGATGCATACATACATACATAGTGTGTATACATATACATATATTATATGATATATATGTCCATAACAGGATGTGATCCAGGAGAGATTTTAAAAATGATTTAAAATGATGCAAAGTATTTTAGAATGTTATGAAATGATTTAATACAAGTCATACTTCTTTCCCTTAAAATGCTTAAATATATATGTATTTATATATGTGTGTGATATATAAATATATATATATTGAAAATCGAGCATTTGTGAAGTCTTCACTCAAAATAGTCATAGTCCTGTTATATACAATATGCCTTCATTTTGAAAGTATAATTAATTTTAAAGAATATTTCCCAGTGTGACTACTACTTCTACTAGGGTGGATTGTAAAATTTTCTCTGAACATAGATTCAGAGTCTACATTTAGTATTGTTTACACAGTCACAACTTTGATAGTAAAAACAACAACAAAATGCCAGGCAATATCATTGCCTTCATAATGAATCTGAATTTATTTGTCAAAAGCAGAATAAATAAAAACAACTTATCCATGTAATTACATTGTAATCCTTTGCTTTTGTTTCACTTATTTAAATATTTCAGGGTTCACTATTTAGGGTTGGAATTTTTTGGGGGGGGTAGGGGAAAGGAACCTAATTATCTGGATAATTATCTAAATGCTACACTTTATTTTGCTAGGGCATGTTTGGTTTTAGCTTCTGTGGAATTGTTTTGATACTGGTCCAGTAAAGTTTAGGAAGCAAAAAAGCAAATCAAGTATATAGAAATTGACTATTTATCCCTGCAAATGTATATAAAGTATTAATTTTAATTTTAAAGAAAGTTTGCAAGTTGGAATTTATGACTCCAAAATGATGTCTAGGCTGATTTCATCTGTAAAGATGAAATCAAGTTTACAACTTCCATAAGGAATGTCTACACATTACCATATTCACTCCTGTTCCAAAGTATGCCTCACAACCAGCAAGACAAGCTGACATATAAGATAAATTATTATTTCCACACACAGGGTCCCATATTTTATCTTGGCAATTGCAGTCAATGTTGCAGTCAGTCAGTACATTACTTTCCATATTCACATTCTGTTCTGTTCTGTAAATGATTTAAAGTGATACAAAATATATTAGAATTATACATTTTTAAAACAAAGGTCATAATTCTTTCCTTTCTCATTTAAAATGTTTTAAGAAAGTATTGATATTGGGACATCTAGCACCTGGATAATAATAGCATCTCATAGTGCATATTACTTGATGTTCTGTGGCTGTATGAGGGGCAGGGCTAGTGAGAGCTTGGAAGATAGGCTCAGTTCTCACCCAAGGGGAAATTCTCCATAATCTCTATTGTGGCAAGTTGCTTATAAGGGCCTAATGGAGGTGCTGGCTCCTCTTCCCAGCATCTTCCTCTCTTGTTAGAGACTTCTCCTCGAAGAAAATATGGACCTGCTTGCCTTCTCTTTTGAAGCTAGAGACCAGAAGACTTAGAATCTCTCTTCTCCCAAAGTCATGAAAGCATAGCATCAAGTAATTTAATCACCACCAATGAAGAGAGTCTTACATAAATGGGCTTTGAATCCCTGATTACATTAATAACATAATAATTTATAAAATAGTTTTCTTTCAACAACCTGATAAGAGTATCTTTATTACTAGTTTACAAATGAGAAATGTAGACTCAAAATGACTAAGCAATCAACAATGTAACACAGATATTTTCAGAGATGGTACTTGAAACTGTCTTCTAATTCATAAGCATTCTTTTGACTATATAATACTGTGTCACCTAAAAATATTAATGTGTTATAGTAAAAATATTGCTATTTCCCGCATTTTTACTCACTCCAAGGTGTAGGAAGTAGACCTAAGATGGGAGAGTCAGAAAGTGGGAAGCTGTGTAGTCTTGAAAATGGAAATAAGATCATAGGAAAAGTTAGAGCTCTGAAATGATGTACAACTGAAATGTGAAAGTTACATGACTAACATAAATATTAATGTTTATGTTTGTGTCATTGATTCATCAACTTATAGAATGTTAAATCTGAAAAAGAACTTGATAACCAAGTATATAAAATCAAAGTATAATAGAATTCAGAGCTGTAAGAGAACTTAAATATCTTGTACAACCAAATTTCTCATTTTAGAAAGGAAAACAGAGACTTAGGTAAAATTAAGTTATTTTAATAACTAATAAGTGGCAGAGCCTAAACTGGAACCCAGATTTTCTGAATCTGGCTAAGTCCAGTGATCTTTGACATAAAATGTGTTGCTTCTTTCAAATAAACATTTATTTGCTGTGCATCTGCCATATATCAATCACTGTGCTAAGTATTGTGTTGTGGGTGGGGGTACTAAACAGAATTATTCTTTTATTTAATTTATATCTGTGTAATCCCAAATGGATTCATGTGAACATTTTACAATGCAGTCCTCTGATGCATTGAAGATCTGTGATCTAATCGCTGTAGCTGTTCCCTTCAGTGATGTTGATTATAAATTCACATGGGGTCCTGCCAGGGTCCTGGGTATCTTCCTCAAAATCTTTTGATATAATGGTGATACTAATGGAATATGTAGGCTGTCCTTCAGTTTTCACTAGATCTTACCATGTTGTCAATCCATCTTCTTTTTTTTGATCACGTATAACTTTCTATAACTTTCCCTTCCCTTTACTTTTCCCTCAAAATATCTAAAAATGCATAAAATATCTGACGGTCATTCAATCAAAGCATATAAATACTTGTATAGATATAATTATACAATACTCTTTAAAGAAATAATGAAACAATTGGAGAGATATCAAGCGTTTATGACTGAGCCATGCCTATATAATAAAAATGGTAGTATTCTGAATATTTGGTACCAAATATGGTAGAGACATTATATATGTGACTATATGCCCCTGGCAGACAGGGCAGATCTATAAAGGATAGTCCTGTGATAATTCACCTGTGTATATATGGAGAAAGATGTGACTCTTGATTGGCTGATACATCTCTGATCTGTGAGGTCATTTTCTCCTTGGTAGAGCTGAGATTTTTTATCTTGATCATAAGTCAAAGATCCTATTCATTCTTTTATATTCTATTATCTACACTAATCTGCAAACTTCAATTTTATTTAGTTTTAGTTTGGATAAATGTATTTGCTTAATATTTAAGACTATCTTTTGTACTGGCAGAGGGTGAGCCATTACCTACTCTTTAGAGTGACCAGGGCATATGATTTTTATTCTTACCTCCCACGCCCAAAAAGAATTGTACTCTTAGACTACAAATATCTGGTGTGCAGTTGTTCAATACCTCTCTTGGAGACAAGAGAGCAAAGGATTGATTGCCTGGCCACAGGTCTCATGAATTCTGCTTGCATATGTACATGTGTATATGTGTGTATGCTTCATAACCGTCTTGTAAACTTTTAATTACCAGTACTAAGAGAAGGGGCCAAATAATGATTGATTAAAAAAAAAGATGATTCTGTAGTCACAGAATTGTGGAAGTATAAAATAATTGATGTTATTTATTTTAACCCTCTCATTTTACAGATTATGGAAGTGATATGCCCCAGGTTGTACCACTAATAACTAATAACTGGAACTATTACTAGAACCCATATCTTCTGACTCATAGCTCAGTGCTCTAGATTTTGGAATGCAGTCAGATACACACAGAGGAACAAATACATTTTCTCTGTGTCCTAGACCCTAACCTCAACCCTATTTTATTTATTGCTGATCACCTAGATCTATCTGGTCAAACTATGGTAGTGGTGAGTAGATGAGTTGAGAATAATGTAAAAAAAGGCCTGGGATAAAAGTAAGTAATCCAAAAAGAAAATAATTTTTTCATGGATACAAAAGGATTATTCAATTATTGTTTATGGGAAGAAATTATACTCCAAACCTGAACTGGTATTTTTTAGGTGGAAAATGTCAAATTGAAATGAACATACCCTTCATAGGAGACAGTTAGGCCAGCAACTGGAGAATTATCACATACTGTTAAAAAACATAACATGTTCAAAAAGTAGTCCAATAAAGACATGCAAAATGCTATATAAGCAGCTTGTTTCATATTTATCTTGAACTTCTTCATAATGAAACCACCAGCTAAATATCCAAAGCATACTGGAGTCAAGTTATAAATGCCTAAAAAACACAATGAAAGGAGCACATTTGTAATCTTGTAATCATTGAACCTTAGAACTCATTGCTGTTCTGCTTGCCGTAGGTAAGTAATGTTTTAGGTTTAGCAAAAATTAAAGATAGTTGATCTCATTTATGTCACCATCTATGTACCTACTCCAAAGACAGATGGCTTGAAAAAAATGTAGTTAAAATGATTTTCAAAGTTATATTTTTTGTAAACTTAGGAGAATTATAAAATAACATTAGGTTGTAAGCATTTTGCGAACCAGGAATCCTGTCTTAAACTACTTTTGTGCCTCCACTCCCACCTTTGATAGCTTCTAACAAAATGTTGAGTAGAGTAGGTGTCTAATAGATATTTGCGATTGGTTTTCTTAAAGTAGTTCAAAATTTCAAAGTATAGTCATTAATTTCAACCTACTCCAATATGGAAAATAGAAGAGGAAACATTAAAGCAAGACTAAGTTATTGACTGTATTATACATCATATTTTCATCTACTTAGGTGAATTTGGATTTGAAATGGACTTGGATATGATTTTCAGAGTGAAGTAACTGATTTTAGTTACATTAAAGTTTGCCTCTGTGAACCAAAAGTTAGAAGAGCATTCCTTTTAATCTCAGCTATCATGAGTTTGTAGAAAAAGTTTTCTTTATTTGAACAAGTGTTCAAGTAATTCTAGTGAACTAATTGGTTGTGTAGTACCAATGAGGCTAGGGGTTGTAGATTCCTGTGCGGTATAGTTGGGAAGTGTGTGTATGTGTCTTTCTATGTGTTTCCATATACTAGTATGCATGCACACTACCTCTGACATGTATATGTGTGTGTGGAGAGGGGTAGAGATTAAGGAAGAAAATAAATTTAGGAACTTTTGTAAGGATGTCAGGAAAATGGAGATATGACTTATTTTAGGTAACACTAGATTAGGTATGAGAACAAGAAGTGGAAATGATTCAAGAAGCAGCTATTACAGAGAGCAACCATTCATACCACCTTATGTTATTGTCTACTGTCAATAGCATAGTCTAAGGACCTTCAGGTTACTCTTTCCCCTTTCTGTTACTTTACTATTTGGTTCATACTCTTCTTTCCACCCTTTCTTTAAGGAAGTTCAACATTTTTATTGATCATTCTTCAAACCACAAAACTGATCAGCCTTTCCCAAGTCCAATGACTTCCTTCTCCAATCCCCATCAACCACATACAGCATTGTTAAACCTCACTTTCTCTTAGAATTGTATCATATTTATAATCTGGAACTTCAAAATTCTCCTTTATAATAATAGCCACTATCCTGCCCCCTTTCATTTATGTTAAGCTTACTTTTTGCCCTTATCATGACATTTAATGCCTTGATCCACCCCTATTTTCTCGGTCTATCTCTTCTACTCTGTCTTTGCTTGCTCCCAAGCCCAGCCTTAATCCCATGGTTGTCTACTTATTTCACCATGTCCTTCCTTAGAACTCTTTGTTCCCCTGAGCTTTAACTATTTCAGACCTATATATTTTCAGCCCTAGTTGACCTCCATCATCCAATTTCTTTGGTCTTGCTCTAGTGCTACTGAGCAGTGAAAGAGAAGATAAATAGAGTTCACATCACTTATTATACATTTATATTGTATAAACTCAGCTGGAAAGAAACTACTACTTGACAATCCTTAAACTTGATCTCTATTTTACCCTATCTTAGAGCATCTATTATAAATCTTCTTTTCTCTTTTTCCCCATTCCGTATTTCTCTTCCCAAAACTTTTAGTGGATGACTAATTTCATGCTAAAGACTGAAACTATCTGACATGAGGTCCTTCAGTCTTCCTCCTCCATTCTTCAAAACATCTCAGCACCACCGCTTTTTCTCTTCTCCCTCCTCTAGGACGCAAAGCATGTTTTACCTACTCTTATTAAGACTAATATCCTTTTTGCCGTGGATCCTATTTTCTCTCACTTACTCTAGATCAGGCCTGCACAACCTGCAGCCTGTGGGCAGCTTTCAGGCCTTGGGCCACTTGTGGCACACCAAAGGATTTCATGACAGCCTGTGAAAAAATGTAGAGGAACACATCCTTTGCATGTGAGGAATGCTGCAAGCCATTGCCTGCTCTACAGATTGTGCAGGTCTGCTCTAGATCCTTGCTCCAGCAACCATGACACTTTTACACATCTTCAACATTTTTGTCTTCACCTATTCCTTTTCATTTGTTCAGAAGCATACCAAACCCTCATAATTGTTAAAAGTCATCGCTTGACCCATCTTTTGTGATCTAGCTACCACATTTTTTCTCCTTCCTTTCACTGCTGAACTCCAAAAAAGTTGTCTGCATCCAATGTCACCAATTCCCTTTCTATTCACTCTTTTCCTGAAGGCTGGCTTCTGCTTTTGCCATGCTACTGAAAATGTCACCAACGATCTCCAAATCTTATAATTCAATGATGTTTTTTTCCAACCTCATCCTCTTCTTCTTCATTTGACACTATTGACAATCCCCCTACTACTAGATTCCTTTTCGTTCCTTGACTAAAGAAGTTCTGTATTCTTCTGTTTTTCTTCCTGTCTCAGTCACTTTTCAGGATTCTTGTCTCCTTTCTAAACCATTATGTTGGATGTTCTCTAAGGGTCTGTCCATATCTCTCTTCTCTTCTTATTCTATACCTTTTCCCTTGGCAAACTCATTCACTCCCATATTTTTAATTACCACTTATCTAAAGATAACTATAAGATATACATTTTAAACTCTGATGTCTTTAAAGAGTTCCAGACTTACATCTCCAACTCCGTATAGACCATCCTTACCTCAAAGATTCAATGGTACCTCAAAGTCAGCAAGTCCAAAATTGAACTCATTATCTTTCTCCTTGAAATTCTTCTTTCTGGCTTCTCTATTTGTTTCTTGGTGTCATCATTTATTCAGCCTCTAATGTTTAAAACCTTGGAATTCTGAATCTTCCCTCTCCCTCACACTTATTTCTAACCAATTACCAATTCCTATCAATTATGCCGTTACAGCATCTCTCATAATCACTCATCCCCTTTTTTCTATTCTTACTGCCATGACCTTAATACAGGTTCTCATTGTCACTTATGTGAGGTACATCAAAAATTTCATCAATAGGTCTTCTCCTCTTCTAATGTTAATTTTCCCCATCCCTCTCTCTGTCCTTTACATTATTACCTGAGTGATCTTTATACAGTATGAAAATTTGGGCTCTTCTGACTTTAGAACCTTTAGAAGCTCCCTATTGTTTACCAAATAACATTCACACTCCTTTTTCTGGTATTGTAAACCTTTCACAATTTGGTACCTTCATTTCTTTACATTTTTCCTTCATAATACTCTTTTCCATGTACTTTCTGCTCCACTAAAGCTAGATTACTTTCTTCATTACAAATACATCCTATCTTTTATGTTCATATGCTTTTGTTCATGCTGTTTTCATGCCTGAAATATCTTCTATTCCTCTCTTCATCTGTTGAATTCTTAACCTTTAAAACTTTAAAGATCAACCAAATGCCATATTCTCCGTTAAACCTTCCTTGATTTTATCCATTAGTAGTGACTTTTTCCCCAAGATCTTTAATAAGACTTTGTTTGAACCTCTCTAATATACTGATTACATATTATATTCTATAAGCTATTTAGGTTTTTGATTTATCCTGCTTCTAGAGGGTAAACTTCATGAAGACAAGGATCATCTTGTTTATACTTTGTAGCTCTTTCACCACCTAACCAAGTGCTCTCTATATATTAGCACTTTACATTTTTAAAATTGTTTTTTATGAGCAAACAAATGAAGAGCATGAGCCAGTAAAAGAGAAATGAGGTAATAAGGGGTTAATTAAAATCAGGAGAGATTTTTGTGGTGTTAGGCACAAAGGTTACAAACTGGGAACAAGAAGTGAACCTGCAAACTGGCAAGGAAAGATTGAGCCATTTGAAGAACAGGATGCAAGGTTTAAATCTATATTTGGGAATGAACATTTGATAGTGCTTTTTAATAAGTAACCCATTTTTTCTATCTGGTTTAAGAAAAGGCATGATGTACCAGAAATCTGCTGGCATTGTGGAACAAGTAGATCTGGAGAAGTTTCCACTCAGATACTTCCTAGCTGTATGATCTTGAGCAAGGAAATTGAGTAAAAGTTCTTTGAGCTTTGGCCTCCTCAACTATAAAATGAAGAGTATGTTAGATGACCCCTAAAGTTCTTTCATATTTTAAAATTTGTGGTTCTGTGAAATCAGTCAGGCAGTGGTATAAAAGATGAAATGGAGGATGGATATGGAGAAGGAAGGAAGACCTACTAATTACACAAGTACAAGTGTCCCAAAAGTCTCAATGTGGTTTCCAGCTAAAGCCAGTGAGCCTCCTATTGGGGGATTTTCCTTTAAGTCAAAGCTTAAAACCACACTAAGACTTTTGGGACACCCTGTATTCATTAGAGACCTGATAGATGCAAAACACTGTGATGAGTAGAGTGGAAGATGTGAATAAGAACAAGATATAAAAGGGTAATGTGAAGTAAAAAGTGGCATGTCACTTCATAGGAGGAAGAGCTCAGTTCTGATCAGGTACATCAAGGGTCTTCCTGGAGAAGATGTTATTTTTATCAGGACCTTCAAGGATGGGTAGGATGTCTTGGATCATAGTTTTAGAAGGGACCTTAGAGATGATTCAATCCTAACCCCTTACCTTTACAGCTTAGGAAACAGAAGCCTAAGGAGGATTAGCTTGTCCAAGGTTGCAAATGTAGTATAGTAAGTAGCAGAGTTAGGATTCAAACCCAGTTCTTATGACACAAATTCAATGTTCTTAGCATCACTCCTCACCACCTCTCACCACACTTATTCCTACAAACACCTCACTCATTTCCAGAAGAGTAAATTAGGTTACAAAGGTGAGAATAAAATATATTTTCATTCCAACAGGTTGACTGAGTCCATGTTGCATTGATGAAATTTTACTAAGGAGACCTACAGAAGAGATGAAGTAGAAAGCCTGCATTTCCCAGGATGTAGCTTTTGGAGGCTTTGCTTCCTCTCAATTTCCCGTTCATTTACCTAGTAGAAGTGAAATGTGTACCAGAAGTGAAAATAGTCCATGAGTCATCTATCTGAGGATTTTCCTGGGCCCATTATGTTACATTACACAGTACTGTATAGTAAAAATCAGCTTATATTGTAGATAGAAGTTGACATACCTATTAGGAAGATTGCCTCTGAGGCAGATATGCCATATTGCTGTTCCATATATTTAGGCAGGAAAGAGAACAAAATGACAAAAGCATTGAACTGCAATATACTTGTGACCAAGAATAATACATAAATTCGATTGCAAAAAAGACTTTTCATTAATGGTAAGAAATCTGAAATGAAAAAAAAATCACAACAGCTTATGGACTATTTGCTTCCTTCATTGTATGATTAAATAGTAAATATAAGAGCAGAAGATTTAAATATGACCGTGTGTGTGTGTGTGTGTGTATGTGTGTGTGTGTGTGTGTGTGTGTCTATTCACATGCTTTCTAATTATTCTTTCTCTCCTGTTCCTCTCTTGAAATTTACTGCTTATGGAATAGGCATTTTGTCAGGTATTGGTAAGCAGGTAAAAACCCAGTAGGCTTCCAAGTGATAGCATTATTACAACATATTATTACAAACTCTCCTGTACTTTAGAAATATTATAGTTTTATTGCTGTTTAAGCCAAATACTAATGAAACCAAATCCTCAGAGGAATCCAAGAGGGATAAAAACACTAATACTGATTTCTGGGCATACCTTTTAATGCTATTAATTTGCTCTTAACAGTGTTAGGCAAAACAACATTACAAAGATCAGTTATATTCTTATGGAACAGTTTGATCCACTGTTAATGCTGAGCCCCCTAAAGAAGGGAGAACTGTGATTAGCATGTAAAAGGAATATGGTCCTGGGCAGGAAGGCTACACGAAGGGGAAAAAATAGTTATTTTAGAGATGTCTACCATTTCTCCATATATTGCTTTCATCCTGCCTCATTTAATATTGACTCATACAGCTTTAGAGCCACTGCTGCAAACTTTGTCTCCCTCTTATCAACTTGTCTGTTGGATTTTGGCATGCTAGTGGGTTTTTGGTCGAACTCAGCCTGGATTCTGGTTTTCTATCTTAGAATGTAACTTCCACTCTTTCTCTGGGATTCTTTCCTCATGTTCTCTCTCAGAAATAACCTCCATTTGAAGAAAGATTTTGAAAAGCTAGAGAGTGCCCAGATAAAAGCGCCCTGGATAATAATAGGCTTTGAAATGAGGATCATAGGTTGAGAGATGGAAGAGACCTTTGAAGGCAATCTTATCCTACTCTCTCATTTTACAGTTTAGGAAACTGAGGCCCAGAGAGGTGAAATGATTTACCCCAGGTCACAGAGGTAGATAATGAGTAGAATTACAAGAATTTAACCTAGGTTCTCTGTTTCCAAAGCCAGTGTTCTTTCCATTACACCATGCTCTCCTCCTTGTGAGGAGTCAGTTGACGGAACAGGGGATGGTTATTCTGGAAAAAGTTGTGTTTAATATTTGAAGGGCCATTGCGTGGGAAAGGAATTAAGCTCTAGTTCTTCTTGGCCCCTGAGAAAGCAATGGGTGAAAATTGTAAAGAGACAAATTCAGGTTCTGTATACTATGTCAGTCAAGAAGGCTATTGCTATCTTAGTCTGAATTAAAAACAAAAGGATAATGTTCAGGACTAGTGAAGAGATAATTCTGTTGTCCTCTGCCCTGATCAGGCCCCTAACCCAGGCTAATTTGTAACTTGTGGGTGGTCAAACTAGCATTTAAATGATAGGCTGGCTATCAGCACTCTTAGGAATCTTCATGTGTCAAAGATCAAGTAGGTTATTTTTCCATTTCTTGTAGATTGATAGAACTTTCCTGAAACAATTGGATTGAGTAAAAGGCCTCTTTCCATCACTCAGGTGGGGAGCCCTATGAATTGTTGACCCTTCTCAAGGTTGCAATGAACTTACTTCATCTCTGATCTAGAGACACCAAATTTTATTCACTCCAGTTTAATTATAGATGCACAATTATACAGGAAATTTTAGATTATTTTGACAAGGTTTTTGCTTCCAGACTGGTAAACTAGTTGGACTATGGGCCAGAAGAGAGGCCATGGGAGCCACATGGAATGTCCTTGCCCCAGAATTAAGGGATAATGTTTATCTCATCGAAATTCTGGTTTATTGGAGAGACTGAAACATGATTAATATACTTACATCATAAGAGCATAATCTTGGATGGGAAACTGTATGGGAACAAATCATCATCTTGCCATAGTTTACCACTCCCTTTTACATTTTATGTAAAAATTTCTTTTCCATTGACATACTTCAGACTGACTTTCCCATTGCTGTGACTTCCACTTTACTCCACCTGTTGGATTTTTTTTCATGGGACCTGAGGTTTCTTTGGCGTAGGAAACTTACCCTACCAAGGCAGATTGACATCTGTTCTAAAATATAGTTATAATACTACAATATAGTGATATATAAAAGATAGTTGCCTGGGAGCACTGAGGAGTTAAAGGACTTACCAGGGTCATACAGCCATTATTATCTTAGAGGAAGGACTTCAATTCAGGTTTTCCTGACTTCAAAATGGGCTCTCTATCTTCTCTGAGTTTTATTACTCAAGCACAGATTATTTTTTTCCTTTTTGGAAGGTGACTTAAACCATGTTCTACTTTTTACCCAGGAGAATTCTTCCCTCAGGCTCTGTTGATTATTATAGATAACTAACTATCATTGACTCTCTTCCCCCTCTGGGACGGAGGAATTCAAGGAGAGCAATGTTGATGTACACACAGTAATTAGATGGATTACCAGAGGAGTTCACATCTTTGGGACCAAAGAATTGGTTCCAGACCAGGGACTTCACAGAATTACAGTGAGTTTGGTTATAATATATTAATGGTATAATTTTGTGAGAAGAAGGCAATCTGGTGGAACAGAAGAGTACTGAGTACCAGGTGTAGCCTCTATTTATTAGTTGTGTAATTTTATACAAATCACTGAACCTTTCTGAATGCCAATTTAATCATCTGTAAATAACTAGCTATATGATCATGGTCATGCCACTTTATCTCTTATGTCTCCATTTCTTCATTTGTAAAATGAGAGTTGGGCTAAATGATTGCTGGAAGTCCTTTCCAGCTTTGTATCCTATGACTTTGGGGCAACTTTTTTTGAGGCACAGACTTATCACATGCACACACACAGGACTCTTGTAGGCCAATGACCCAGCATAGATTAAAGGGCAATAAATATGACTTTATTTAACTTAGTTGCCTTAATTAACAACTAACACAAGGCAAGCTTAAGCCAAATTATGAAATATTTAGAGATAATCTTTGGATGGAAGGGAAGGTAATAAGCATTTATTAAGTTCCTACTGTATGCCACACACTATACTAATTGCTTAACATATATTATCTCATTTGATCCCCACAATAACCCTGTGAAAATAGGGGCTATTATTATTATTCTCATTTTGCAGTTGAAGAAACTGAGAAAGACAGAGTTTAAGTAGTTTGGCTATGCTCTCTCTCTTTCTGTCTCTCTCTGTCTTTCTGTCTCTGTCTCTCTTTCTCTTTCTCTCTGTCTCTGTCTCTGTCTCTCTCTCTGTGTCTGTCTCTGTCTCTCTGTCTCTCTCTGTGTCTCTCTTTTTCTCTGTCTCTCTGTCTCTCTGTCTCTCTGTCTCTCTCTCTCTCTCTCTCACACACACACACACACACACACACGGGACCAGCCTTGAACTCATAAGAATATCAGAATTGGTAGGTATTTCTTAGGCCATGGAAGTCTAGCATAGACCTGAGCAGAAATCTTATCTTATCTTTCCTTAATTAATGGTCTCACAACTTCTGTTTATAGGGGATTAATGTGCTACTTTCCAAAGCAGCTCATTCCTCTTAATTATTAGGAAATTTTTCATTTTACCAAGAATAAATATGAAGTTCTGCAATCTCTGTCAAGTGTTCCTAATTCTGCTTTTTGGGGCTAAGCAAAAAAGTATGATTCTTCCTTATGAGAACCCCTCAAATACTTGAAGACAGCCACTACGATGTGGACCCATCTCTACAGTCTTTTTTTCTACAGACTAAACATCCTCAGTTCTTTCTCCCTGTTTTCATATAACACAAGTCTCTAGTTCCTCACTCCACCCTGCTCTGTACTCTTCATAGTTTGCCAATATCCCCCCTTAAAGGGAAGATATTTTTACCCTCAGAGACACTCAAAAAAAGGGCAATCCTGAGGTCTAGGTGGTCTCTGTAGTGCTATCCTTTCACTAGTAGGTGCTTAATACATTTATTATCAATACTTTCTGATTGAATGAATGGCACCACACAGTAAAAATGGAAAAAGCAAGAAAACTATCATACCCTGTTGTGACACTTCCCTCTTCTTCTCCCTTACATTCTCTCTTAACTGTCATGGATGCCTGATATTCCACCACCAGAACTTTATCCTTGTTTGCTGTTAAAATGCATCTTCAGCAAGTAGAGGATATTAGGACAATTAACATATTTCTTTAGTCAATTCCATAAATACTTAATGTGGACCTACTGTATGCCCAGAACATCGCTATGTGTTGTGGGGGAAGGTCTTTGTTGCTTATACTTTGCATAGAATAGTGCATTTGAGGTCATCTATGAATAAATTAATTTCCTTTGAAAGCTGAAGGACTGTTTCCAGCCATAAACATCCCCTTTAATGTTCTGATTTATTATGAAAGTATAATTTATTAATTTTAGACAATAGTCTGAAAGGCAGCATGGTAGGGTGAATAAAGGCCAGCCTTGGAGTTAAGAAAACCTGTATTCAAATCTTGCATCCAACATATACAACAAGTCAGAGTGTCTCTGTGATCTAAATAACCGTCTTAATGCTATTAATTAAAGTACATTCATCTTCATCTGTGCTGAGATTTTCCATACTAGTAGTTTCCCATAGTGTTGAAATCATAAGTATGGATAAAAAAGTGAAAATTCAATAACCTATGAACTGGGTATCTCCATTATTCACTATATTGGCACACATGTAGCAGAGTGAAGAAATGAAGAACCTAATTTGCTCCTGTGGCACCAAACAAAGATTAAATAATGACCAGAATTATAATTCCCTGAAAACTAGTAATTTGTGTATGGGATATTAACCAGGATAGTTCTTTAAAATGAACACTCTATTTTCCAATCATGATGATTAACCAAGGAGGGGAATGATATCCAAATAGCCCCAAATTCTGAAGCTTCTAAAATAGTCTACTTTATTCTACTTTAGTAGTTTATACAAGAGACAGCATAGTATAGTCACCAGAGAGCTGTTCTTGAAGCCAGGAATACTGAGGATCAAATCTTACTTCTAGCACATTTTGGCAAGCCAATGTGGGGTAAGCCACTTAAAGTCTCAGTGCCCTAGGCAATACTATAAATTGAAGAACAAGTGTTGATCTACATTAGTAAAAGAAGTTTTAACATCTGGAGTTCTATCACTAAAACCAAAGATCCTTTAAAAAAAGTTTGTTCACTAAAAGAATGATTATTAATTAAATAATCAAAATTAGTTACAATCAGCTATCTCAAAACAATATTAATAGATAAATTATATTAGGTATGAAATGTATACATAATACAAGGAATAAATTTTAAACCTCTAAATTATTTTTTTGTTTGCTTACCTATAGTGATGTCTCTCTTTTCTGCTTTGGTTTCATTTCTCTCATCTTTTTCTATAATATTCATATTAGTTTCTAATCCTACCTTCGGAAGAGATTTGGGCAAGAAGAGAAAAGGAACTCCAGAAAGCACATTTACTCCTGCACATACCAATAAACCGAGCCACCATGCGCCAACCCACCGTGTATCAGCAGGAGTTATGGTCAGATCATCTGGAAATCAATAAATATAGTTTAAATGAACTCTGAATTCTATAGTTTATGTTGTTTGGTAGATCTTGAGATCCAATTAAGTACAAAATGATAATTTAGGAAGTACTCATGAAACTCAGTTTTACCTTGTAATTTTTAGTCTTATACTTAAGCACTAAAATTTAGCAATGAACTAATTTTTTTATAGCCATCTCAAATAAAGTGTTATATTTAAAGATATTTCAGAATGTGGAATAGACATGAAATGCACAGGAAGAGCAGCCATGGAGATCATTGGAAGGAATAGCTACATTGAGGAGATCAGAGAACCATTTGAGTATTTGAGTAAGAATTTTAAAGTATTTATTTCTGAATAACTATAAGTTTAATTAAAGTAAAAAGTCTACTTTATTAGCACTAAATGCCTTTCTGGTTAAACATAAAGAGAATGGGCCTAAACACATTCTAAGTAAGAAATAAGTTAGTTTTACACAGATACAATACTCAAAGAATTTTATTTTTTAAAAGGACAGTATGTATTAGACATTCAATCACAAAAGACATTAATTTTATTAATCAAACTAAGCAAAAAAAAATCTTACATTTGTGGGACTTATTAAAGTCTAAAGCTAGTCTCTCTACTTTACCCTTGACTTATCTCAAATCCTCAGATCCAGCTCAAGCATAATAAAATCTTTCATTTTGGTAAAAAGAACACTTCCCCTCTCCCCCCACCATTTTATCTATGCATTTAAGCATTAACTCAAATAAGACAGACAGTTTGGGTTTTTGTTGGCCTACAGTTTTATCACATATAATAGTTTAGAAGTAAAAATGAGCATTCAGAACAGCTACCAAAATTTTCTGAGCTTGTCTTAGAGAGAAATAGGTGTTAAAGTGAATAGGTAACTCATAACATATTCATTTCTTCTGAGAAAGGTATAGCATCTCTTCCTAGCTTATGCCTGAATTTTGTTCAATTTTGTTCAGATTTTGTTCAATTCATATGATCCAATCATCCCATCATCCCTAGCTTGAGAATGTTCTCACTGTTCATCTTACACCTTATGATTCCTCTCAGCAGCCACTCCTGATAGCTCCTCTTTCATGTTTTCTTGTTTGTGATAGTTCCCTGTTTCTACTCTCCATAAGCCCCCATAACCCCAATATCAGAGGCAAGATTAGCCCTTGGTAGTTTGGATAATAGCCTACCTATTGGCTCAAATGAGTCTCCTCTCATTAGTCTCTGTTCCCTTGCAGCTGTGGTCAAGGATAAGCTATGCATAGACTTCTCTAACATCTATATAACAATTAATCATCACTTATGACATAATACAATTCACACTTTAATATTAAAAGCATTTAATATTCAAAGTGTTAATAACATAATTTAAAAATTTATTTATTAATTAAAACCATTTATTTAATATTTAAATAATTAAAATTCAAAATTATTTAATAAAGTAATAAATTTATTAAATAATGTTAATTTAAATAAATCAATAAATTTATTCATTATAAAATTTTATTTATCTAAATAAAATTAAAATTTATTTAAATAATATAAAACATTTTAAATATTAAAATTATTAAAAACAATTTGATTAAATTCAAATATAAAGCTACCTATTTTTTTGATACAAGGTGCACCTAGGCATACTCAGAACATCTCATATGCATGTCCTTGATTTTATATATATATTGTTGACAATCTACCTCCTAAGGTATCTACTGTGGCCATGAGAAAAGTTCTTTCTAGCTGCCTCCTGGCATAGAATGAAGGCCTTGGGATTTTTAAACAGGAGGCAATAAACAAAAACAATGAATTAGCAGTATATGCTGAGGTATAGTCTTCACTGTTTACTGGAAGTGTTTTTTAAGAACATCTTAGGAAACAGAATCCTAAAGTATATTATAGTGAAAGATTATGCCCTGATTGGCCAAGATGATGAATTTTCTCAGTGAAATTTGACACCAAGAACTTGGTGCAGGAAAATGCTTCTTGGTGGGACTTGTGTGTGTGTGTGTGTGTGTGTGTGTGTGTGTGTGAGAGAGAGAGAGAGAGAGAGAGAGAGGGAGGAAAGGAGATGGGGAATGAAGAGTATTATGGGAGACAATTAGCAATATATGAGGTTTTTTTTAGCAACTATAAGTTGATTTGGGTTTGGGGAGACATGCTGATCATTTCCCTCAAGTGGGCCATACATTGAATGACAAATAAAGTCATGGCAAATGTTTAAATCTTGAAGTGTCCAAGTTGCCCAATATCTCCTAGGGCCATGATTACAGGGGTAAGGGGAAGTAAGAGTTAATACTGACTTTTGTGACACCTTGTATTTCTATTGTGCACACTTGTGCACACACACACATGCACATACACACACACACACACACGGATTACCTGTATTCACAGATCCAATGTCTACATACATTTTCACACAGTATGATCCTAACAAAAAACCGATCAAAGGACCAATGATAGCTCCTGTTTCTAAGCACCCTAAAAACAAAAGGGAAGCATAAGCTTTCTGTGGACTTAAAAACATGCAAAAACATATAACTGCTATAATAAATTTAGATCATATTCCAAGTATTTAAAAGAACTAAATATATTCTGTGTTTCCTCACTTTTCTTTGGAATTGTTTATTTGTATTATCTTTGTGTGTGACATATCCCACTATTAAATTTTCTACTTCCACTGTTGCGTGGCACACAGAGGATGTATAATCAATGTTTTAAAATTTAATTTTCCTGAGTATTTGTCTAGCTAAGAAATTCATTTATAATATATGCTTATAAAATCAGGAGATTTTCTCTACAATCTTCTCACAAAAAAGTCTCATGATCTTATAGTTATGTATTGTGCAGAAACTTTAGTTTCAGAGTATATTGCTTATTTGTGGGACCAAGTTACGAAGGTAGTATTGGTATAATGAAGTTCTTTCTAATATTTTACATAACCAAACCCCTTTAATTGGGTCCACCAATTCAATGAGTCAATTATCATTTATTCATGCGCCAGACAGTGTGCAAAGTGCTAGAGATATTGCCCAATCCTATAACATATTAAATTCCTTGAAAATTACAACAAAATACAGATCTAATCTATTTCCTCTAAACTAATTGTTTTAACACTATTATGTGAAGAGATTTGAAGTGAGAAAGAGGAAAGGTGAAGTAGGCAGGACCAAAGCAATATTAATGGGGTATAGAAAAATTAATTAGTGTGATGAATCACAGAAATAACATTAAACAAAATAACTTAAAACAAGATAGCATTTATCTTGATTCACTTACTTGAAATAAGAGGATGGAAGAATAAATGAAAGAGATTCATAGCATTTATTATCCTATCTTCAGCTATTCCCCTTTTAAAGAGATTATATATAAATCTGCAAAAGTATTTACTAGCTGTGTCACCCTAAGCAAGTCAACTAACCTATTTTCTTCAGTTTCCTCAGCTGTAAAATGAGTTGGAGAAGCAAACGGTGGAGAGTTCTGACAAAAGATGATCCACTGGAAAAATAAATGACAAACTGTTCCAGTATCTTTGCCAAGAAACCTCATGGACTAAAATGATAAAAGAAATGACATTGGGAAGATGAACCCCTCAGATTGAAAGGTTTCTAATATGCTATTGAAGAAGAGCAGAGGACACATACAAATAGCTCCAGTACAAATGAAGTGGTTGGGTCAAAGCTGAAAGGAAGTTCACCTGTGGCTGTGTCTGATGATGAAAGAAAAGTACAATGCTGTAAAGATCAATATTACATAAGAACCTGGAATGTAAGATTTATCAACCAACATAAGCTGGATGAGGTCAAACAGGAGATGAAAAGATTAAACATTGACATATAGGGTGTCAGTGAACTTAAATGGACCAGAATGAGTGAATTTAATTTAGGTGATCACTATCTATACTATTGAAGACAAGAATCCCTAAGAAGTGGAATAGGCTTCACAGTTAATAAAAGGGTGAGAAAAGCAATACACGGGTATAATCTCAAAAATGACAATGATATCTGTTTGAATAAAAGGGAAATTGTTCAAATATCACAGTAATACGAGTCTATGCTCCAACCACTGAGGCTAAAGGTGATCAGTTCTACAAAGACCTATATCTTCAAGAAATAACACCAAAAAAAAGTCACATTCACCATGGGAGATTGGAATGCTAAAGCAGGAAATCAAAAGATAATTGGGGGGCAGCTAGGTACGCAGTGAATAGAGCTCTGGCCTTAGAGTCAGGAGGACCTGAGTTCAAATCCAGTCTTAGACACTTAAACTTACTAGCTGTGTGACATGGGTAAGTCACTTAACCCCAATCACCTTACAAAAAAGCAACAAAAAAAAGATAATTGGAATAAGAGGCATGTTTGGTCTTAGAGAACAAAATGAAGTAGGGCAGAAACTAATAGAGTTTTGTCAAGATAAATCACAGGTCATAGCAAACACTCTTTTTCAACAACCTAAAAGGTGACTCTACACATGGACATCACCATATGGTCGATATAGAACCAGATTAATTATATACCTTGCAGCCAAAGGTGAAGAAACTCTATACAATCAATTAAAACACAACCTGGATTAAATTGAAGAACATAGGGAAAACCATCAGACCATATAGATATGACCTAAATAACATCTCATCAATATGAAGTGGTGGTGATGAATAGATTTAAGGGATTAAATCTGGTAGATGACTGCCTGAAGAACTATGGATACAATATTGTACAGGAGGCAGCAGCAACAAAAAAAATTCCAAAGAAAAATGAGGAGCAAGAAAGCAAAATGACTGACTGATGAGACTTTGCAAGTAGCTGAGGAAAGAAGAAAAGTGAAAGGGAAATGAGAAATGAAAAGATATGCGGAATTCCAGAGAATAGCAAGGGGAAATAAAAAAGTTTTCTTAACTGAACAATGCAAAGAAATAGAAGAAAACAATAGAATAGGAAAGACAAGAGGTCACTTGATATCTCACAAGAGATTATTAGAGATATTAAGGGAATGTTTCACACAAAAATGGGCATGATAAAAGAAAAAAACAGTAGGGATTTAACAGAAGCAGAAGAGAGTAAGAAGAGGTGGTAAGAATACACAAAAGAACTATCTGAGAAAGATCTTAACATCACTGAATAACTACAGTGGTGTGGTTATTGATCTAGAGCTAGGCATCTTAGAGAATAAAGTCAAGTGGGTTTTAGGAAGTGTTGTTAACAATAAGGCTAGTAGAGGTGATGGAATTCTAGCTGAGCTATTTAAAATCTTAAAAGATGATGATGTTAAAGTGCTAGACTCAATGTGTCAGCAAATTTGGAAAACTCAACAGTAGCCACTAGATTGGAAAAGATCAGTTTAAGTCCCAGTCCTAAAGAAGAGCAATGCCAAGGAATGTTCAAATTACTAAACAATTGTGCTAATTTCACATGCCAGAATAGTTATGCTTAAGATTCTGCAAACTAGTCTTCAGCAATATGTGAAGCAAGAATTGCCAGAAAGCAGGCTGGTTTTTGAAGAGGCAGAGAAACTAGAGACCAAATTGCCAACATTTGCTAAATTATGGAGAAAAAAAGAGAGGTCCAGAAAAAAAATCTACTTCTGCTTCATTGACTACACTAAAGCATATGACTGTGCGAATCACAACAAAATATGGCAAGTCCTCAAAGATGGGAGTACCAGATCATCCTTCTTGTCTCCTGAGGAGCCTGTATGTGGGCCTAGAAGCAACAGTTAGAATCAAACATGGAAGACTGATTGATTTAACATTGGGAAAGGAGCATGGTGAGGCTATATATTGTCACCTTATTTATTTAACTTTATTTAACAAAGTACATGCAAAATGTCAGTCCAGATGCATCAAAAGCTGCAATTAAGATTGCTGGGAGAAATATCAACAATCTCAGAGATGCTTACAATACCACTCTGATGGCAGAAACTGAAGACGGATTAAGAATGCTCTGGATGAGGATGAAAGAGGAGAGTGTCAAAGCTGGCTTGAAGCTTAAGATATAAAAAAATCAAAGATCTTGGCAACTAGCCCCATCACCTCCTGGCAAATAGAGGGAGAAAAAATGGAAGTGGTGTCAGATTTTATATTCTTGGACCTAAATATCACTGCAGATGGTCACTGTAGCCATGACATTAAAAGACACTTGTTCCTTGGAAGTTAAGCTATGGCAAATCTGGACAGCATACTGAAAAGCAGAGAAGTGACTTTGCCAACAAAGGTCCATATGGTCAGAGCTATGGTTTTTCCAGTAGTAATGTATGGCTATAAGAGTTGGACTATAAGGAAAGCTAAGCCCCACAAAACTGACACTTTCAAATTGTGGTGCTGGAGAAGACTTTTAAGAGTTCCTTGGAAAGCAAGGAGGTCAAATCAGTCAATACTTAAAGAAATTAGTTCAGGCTATTCACTGAAAGGTAAAATACTGAAGTTGAAACTTAAATACTTTGGCCCCATAATGAGAAGATGGGACTCATTGGAAAGGACTCTGATTTTGGGAAAGATTGAAGGCAAAAAGGAAAAAGGGATGGCAGAGGATGAGATAGTGTCATAGAAATAATAAACATGAACTTGGACAGATTTTGAGAGATAATGAAGGATAAAAGGGCCTGATGTACTATGGTACATGGGATCACAAAGTGTTGGACATGACTAAACAACAAGAAACTTGACCAGAATGGAAAGACCATGGTCAGGAATATAAAGTATGAAGTTAAATATGTAAATTCAGATAGGGAAGAGAGAAGAGTATTTAGCTAGTATAGCCTTGATTGATAGGCTGAGATATTTGGTAATTATCAAGCTGGGTGCCATGATAAAAATAGTATCAATGGATCATTGCTCCAATTGGTATGGGTATTTAGAAATCATTGCAGTTCAAAACCTATCCAAGTTTTCTTATCCTGTGTAATTCTTGTCTGATTTTCTAACTATTTTTTAAAAGTCTACTATGTACCAGGCACTATGCTAAGCACTGGGGATACACCCCCCCCACACACACACAAAATACAGTCCCTGCTATAAAGGAGCTGATAGTCTAATGGGAGAGTTAGCATATAAAGAACTATGTGCAAGCAAGATATATTCAGTATAAATTAGGGGCAGTTCTAGAAGCAAGGCCACTAAGATGATGGAGCACTGGGAAAGATTTCTTGCAGAAAGTGGGACTTTAGTTGATACTTTAAATAAGCCAGGTAAGCCAGGAGGTGGAGGTGAGGAGGGAGAGAATTCCAGGCCTGAGGGACAGTAAGTGAAAATGCATAGTCAGGAGGTACAAGTGTCTTATGCAAGGAATAGCAAGAAGTCTAGTGTGCCCAGTTTGAAAACTTCTCGGAAGAGAGAAAGGTATAAGAAAACTGTGAAGGTAAGAAGGGGGCAGGTGATAAAGGACTTAAAAAGCCAAAATGAAGATTTTATATTTGATCCTGGTGGTGATAAGGAGCTAATGGAATTTGAATAGGGAATGGAGTTAAATAGGGAAGATAACAAAGATGTGCCCTTTAAGAAGATCACTTTGCATTAGCATGACCCAGGGCAGAGCCAAGATGGCAGAGATAAGGTAGGAAAGGTCTGTTGCAGTTGGGTGAGTGAGGATCACACCCTAGCACAGATTGTGCTAGTGCAGACCTGGCCCCTTGCAAACTAGAAGCAGTTCTTGGGGTGACTGAATCATTGGCAGCAGTGGTGGTTTCCAGACCTCTCAGGCCACAGATGCCAAAAACATTTAGAATGCCAGCAGTAAAGGTCTGTCACACTTGGGTGAGACAGGAGCACAGTCTAACACAGGCTACTCCAGCACAGCCCAGGCCACAGCAAACCAGGAGTAAGTCTTGGGAGTGATTAAATTAGCAGTGGCAGTGGCTGCTTCCAGAGCTCTCAACCCACAGATAGTAAGGGGGTTGAACAACTGATCAGAAGGAGATTACAGGGGTCTTTTTTTGCTAGCACTAGGGCAGGACTCTGTTGCTTTGCCCATACTTGGATCTGGGTTGCAGTCCTAGGTGGCACTCCCAGGGTGAGGAGGAGCACTAACACAGCAGAGCTTATGGCCACAGTGAGGTGGGACCACTCCTTACAGTTCCAGGGTAGAAAAGAGTGCTTGTGGTCACTCAAAGATCAGAGCACACTCCAGGAAAGGAGTAAACACCTCTCCTTAGATCATACTACTTTGGAAGAACTGAAAACTTACAGGTCCCTAGAAATATCTCTGAAAACAACTACATGAAACCCTTGAGGCTTGGGACAGTGTTATCTCCACCCTGGAAACAGAGCCCTACTTTAACAAAAAGTTAAAAGTCAAGTATTAGGCTGGGAAAATGAGCAAACAATAGAAAAAGACACTGACTATAGAAAGTTACTATGGTGACAAGGAAGATCAAAACAACATATACTCAGAAGAATACAATGAAGTCAAAACTCCTACATCCAAAGCCTCCAAGAAAAATATGAATTGATATCAGGCCATGGAAGAACTCAAAAAGGATTTTGGAAACCAAGTAATAGAAATAGAGGAAAAATTGGGAATAGAAATGAGAGTGATACAAGGAAATCATGAAAAACTAGTCAACAACTTGCTAAAGGAAACCCCCCAAAATACTGAAGAAAACAACACCTTAAAAAAATAGCCTAACCCAAATGCAAAAGAGGTCTGAAAAGCCAAGGAGGAGAAAAATACTTAAAAAGCAGAATTGGCCAAATGGAAAAAAAAAACAAAGTCTGAAGTTCACTGAAGAAAAGAATTCCTTAAAAATCAGAATGGAGCAAATAGAAGTTAATGACTTTATGAGAAGTCAAGAAATTATAAAACAAAGCCAAAAGAATAAAAAAATAGAAGACAATGTGAAATATCTCACTGGAAAAACAACTGACTTGAAAAATAGATCCAAGAGAGATAATTTAAAAAATTATTGAACTACCTGAAAGTCATGATCAAAAAAAGAGCCTAGACATCATCTTGCAAGAAATTATCAAGGAAAATTGCCCTGATATTCTAGAACCAGAGGGTAAAATAGAAATAGAAAGAATCCACCAATAACTTCCTGAAAGAGATCCCAAAATGAAAACTGCCAGGAATATTATAGCCAAATCCCAGAGCTCCCAGGTCAAGGAGAAAATATTTCAAGCAGCCAGAAGGAAATAATTTAAGTATCATGAAGCCACAGTCAAGACAACATAAGATTTAGCATCCTAATTTTAAATCCTTTAAATCCTAATTTAAAGGATTGGAGGGCTTGAAATATGATATCCTTAAGAGTAAAGGAGCTAGTATTACAACCAAGAGTCACCTACCCAGCAAAACTAAATATAAACTTTCAGGGGAAAAATGGACATTCAATGAGATAGAGGACTTTCAAGCATTCTTGAGAAAAGATCAGAGATGAATGGAAAATTTGACTTTCAAATACAAGACTTGAGAACCATAAGAAGGTAAACAGGAAAGGGAAATCATAAGAGATTTAATAAGGTTAAATTGTTTATATTCCTACATGGGAAGATAATATTTGTAACCCATAAGACTCATTATTAGGGCAGTTATAAGGATTATACATAGTCATAGGGTACAGATGTGAGTTGAATATAAAGGGATTATATCTAAAAATAAAGTTAAGGGGTGAGAGAAGAATGTAGTAAGTAGGAGAAAGAGAAAGGGAGAAGTAGAGTGGGATAAATTATCTCACATAAAAGAGGCAAGAAAAAACTTTTACAGCGGAGGGGAAGGAGGGGGGAAGGGAGGGGGAGTGAGTGAACCTTATTCTCATCAGAATTGGCTCAAAGAGGGAATAACATACACACTCAATTGGGTATAGAAATCTATCTTACCCTATAGGGAAGTAGGAAGAGAAGGGAATAAGAGAAGGAGGGGTGAAAGAAGGAAAGGCATATTGGGGGAGGGGGTAGTCAGAAGCAAAACACTTTTAAGGAGTGACAGGGTGAAAGGAGAGAGAAAATAGAATAAATGCAGTGGGGGGATTAGGATGGAGGGAAATACAGTTAGCAATAGTAACTGTGAAAAAGATTTTGAGGCAAGTTTATCTGATAAAGGCCTCATTTCTCAAACATATGGAGAACTGAGTCAAATTTATAAAAATAAGAGTCATTCCCCAATTGATAATGATCAGAAGATAAGATAAATTTTCATATGAAATACTCAAAGCTATCTATAGCCATATGAAAAAATACTCCAACTCGCTATTGATTGGAGAAAAGCAAATTAAAATTTTGAGGTATTACCTTATACCTATTAGATTGGCTAATAGGACAGAAAAGGTAAATGACAAAAGTTCAAGGGGATGTGGGAAAAAGTGAGACTTTAATGCACTGTTGGTGGAGTTGTGAACTGATTCAAGCATTCTGTAGAGCAATTGGGAACTATGGTCAAAGGGTTATTAAACAATGCATACCCTTTGAGCTAGCAATATCACTTACTAGATGTGTATCCCAAAAGAGATTAAAAAAAGTAAAAGGACCAAAATGTACGAAAATATTTATATCAATTTTTTTCTGAGGGTAAAGAATTGGAAAATGAGGGATGCCCATCAATTAGGGAAGTGTACTATAAGAAGTGATGAGCAGGGAGAAACCTGGAAAGACTTATATGAGCTGATGCAAAGTAAAATGTACTAAGTATAAAGTAACAGCAATATTGCAAGATGATCAACTGTGAATGACTTAGCTATTTTCAACAATACAAGGATCCAAGACTACTCTGAA
Source organism: Vombatus ursinus (assembly GCF_900497805.2). NCBI lineage: Eukaryota > Metazoa > Chordata > Mammalia > Diprotodontia > Vombatidae > Vombatus > Vombatus ursinus. Next base: position 44,173,783 of record NW_020954608.1, read on the forward strand.
GGACTTATGATGAAAAATACTATCCATCCCCAGGCAAAAATCTAATGGTGTCTGAATGCAGATTGCAGCATACTTTGTTTTTACTTTATTTATCTTGAGTTTTTTCCTTTTTTTAGTTTTGTAATTAATTAATTAATTTTTAGTTTTCAACATTCATTTCCACAAGATTTTGAGTTCCAAATTTTCTCACCATCTTTCCTTTTCTCCCACCCCAAGACAGCCTGCATTCTGAATACTTCTTCCCCTAATCTGCCCTCCCTTCTATTACCTTCTCCTTCTATTTTCCTGTAGGGCAGGATAGATTTCTACACCCCATTGCCTGTATATCTTATTTCCCAGTTTCATGTAAAAATATTTTTAAACATTTATTTCTAAAACTTTGGATTCCAAATTTTCTCCCTTTCTCCTGCCCCACCCAACCTCATTGAGATGGCAAGCAACTTGATACAGGTTACATATGTGTAGTCATGTGAAACACTTCCATAATAGTCATGTGAAAAAACTAACTATATTTCTCTTCATCCTATCCCATCCCCTGATTATTCTATTCTCTCTTTTGACCCCGTCATTCATCAGAAGTGTTTGCTTCTGATTACCCCTCCCCCAATTTGCCCTCCCTTCTATTATCCCCCCTGCCCTTATCCCCTTCCCCCATATTTTCCTGTAGGGTGAGATAGATTTCCATACAATTGAGTGTGTATGTTACTCCTTCCTTAACCTAAATCCAATGAAAATAAGATTCACTCATTCCCTCTCACCTTCCCCCACTTCCCCTCCACTGTAAAAGCTTTTTCTTATCTGTTTTATGTAAGATAATTTACCCCATTCTACCTCTCCCTTTCTCCTCTCAGTATAATCCTCTATCACCCCTTAATTTTATTTTTTAGATATCACCCCCTCATCTTCAACTCACCCTGTGTTCTGTATCTATCTATCTATCTATCTATCTATCTATCTATCTATCTATCTATCTA
>NW_020954608.1:44174766-44189630 GCF_900497805.2 Vombatus ursinus
CTATCTATCTATCTATCTATCTATCTATCTATCTATCTATCTATCTACACAAATAATTTTTTCCCTCTAACTACCCTAATACTGACAAAGATCTCATGAGTTACAAATATCTTTCCATGTAGGAATGTAAACAGTTCAACTTTAATAAGTCCTTTAAGATTTCTCTTTCCTGTTTACCTGTTCATGCTTCTCTTGAGTCCTGTATTTGAAAGTCAATTTTTCTATTCAGCTCTGGTCTTTTCATCAAGAATGCTTGAAAGTCTTCTATTTCACTGAATATTCATTTTTTTTCCCCTGAAGGATTATATTCAGTTTTGCTGGGTAAGTGATTCTTGGTTGGAATCCTATCTCCTTTGCTCTCTGGAATATCATATTCCAAGCCCTCTGGTCCCTTAATGTAGAAGCTGCTAATCTTGTGTTATCCTGACTGTGTTTCCACAATACTTGAATTGTTTCTTTCTGGCTGCTTGCAAGATTTTCTCCTTGACCTGGGAACTCTGGAATTTGGCTATAATATTCCTAGGGGTTTTGCTTTTAGGTATCTCTTTCAGGAGGTGATTGGTGGATTCTTTCTATTTCTATTTTATCTTCTGGTTTTAGAATATCAAGGCAGTTTTCCTTAATAATTTTTTGAAAGATGATATCTAGGCTCTTTTTTGATCATGGCTTTCAGATAGTCCAACAATTTTTAAATGATCTCTCCTGGATCTGTTTTCCAGGTCAGTTGTTTTTCCAATGAGATATTTCACATTGACTGCTATTTTTTCATTCTTTTGTTTTTGTTTTACAATGTCTTGATTTCTCATAAAGTCATTAGTTTCCATTTGCTCCATTCAAATTTTTAAGGAAGTATTTTCTTTTTTTTCTTAATTTATTTTGAATTATCAACAATCACTCCCACAAGCTTTTGAGTTTTAAATTTTTCTCCCCCTCCCTCCCCACCTTCCTCTCCTAGACAGCACACAATCTGATATAGGCTATAGATATATATACATGTATATATACATTCCTATTAAACATATTTTCACATTAGTGATGTTGTAAGTAAGAATTAGAACCAATAGGAAGAACCACCAGAAAGAGGAAACAAAACTCAGCAGAAGAGGAAAAAAAATAGCCAATAGTATGCTTCAATCTACATTTAAATTCCATAGTTCTTTCTTTGGATGTGGATGGCATTTTCCAACACAAGGCCTTTGGAGATATCTTAGATCCTTGTATTGCTGGGAAGGGTTAAGTTTATCAATATTAACAACGTGGCTGTTATTGTGTACAATGTTTTCTTGATTCTGCTCACTTCACTCAGCATCAGACCATACAAGTCTTTTCAGGTTTTTCTGAAGTCAGCCTGTTCATCATTTCTTATAGCACAATAGTATTCCATTATATTCATATACCACAACTTGCTCAGTCATTCCCAATTGATGGGCATCCTCTCAATTTCCAATTCTTTGCCACCACAAAAAGAGCTGCTATAAATATTTTTGTATATGTGGGTCCTCTTCCCATTTGTATGCTGTCTCTGGGATATAGTCCTAGAAGTGCTATTGCTGGGTCAAAGGTTATGCACATTTTTATATCCCTTTGGGCATAGTTCCAAATTGCTCTCCAAAATGGTTGGATCATTTCACAACTCCACCAACAATGCATTAGTGTTCCAATTTTTCTACATCTTCTCCAACATTGATCATTTTTCTGTTTAATCATGTTGACCAATCTGATAGGTGTGATGTGGTATCTCAGAGTTGTTTTGATTTGCATTTATCTATAGATAGCTTTAATTTCTTCATCTGAGAACTGCCTGTTCATATCCTTTGACCATTTATCAATTGGGGAATGACTTGTATTCTTATAAATTTGACTTAATTCTCTATATATTTTAGAAATGAGGCCCTTATCAGAGAGACTGGTTGTAAAAATTCTTTCCCAATTTTCTACTTTCCTTCTAATCTTGGTTGCATTGGCTTTGTTTGTGCAAAAACTTTTCAATTTAATGTAATCAAAGTTATCCATTTGCTTTTCATAATGTTCTCTATTTCCTGTTTGGTCATGAATTCTTCTGTTCTCCATAAATCTGATAGGAAAACTATTCCTTGCTCTTCCAGTTTGCTTACAGTATCAGCTTTTATGTCTACATCATGAACCCATTTTGACTTTATTTTGGTATATGGTGTGAGATTTTGATCTATGCCTAGTTTCTGCCATGCTGTTTTCCAGTTTTCCCAGCAGTTTTTGTCAAAGAGTGGGTTCTTATCCCAGAAGCTGGGATCTGATTAACAAATCATAGATTACTATAGTCATTTTTTCTACTGTGTCTTGCATACTTAACCTATTCCACTGATCCACCACTCTATTTCTTAGCTACTACCAAGTAGTTTTGATGATTGCTGCTTTATAATACAATTTAAGATCTGGAGTGGCTAGGCCACCTAAGGAAGTATTTTCTTCACTGAGATTTTGGACTTTCTTTTCCATTTGTCCAATTCTGCTTTTGAAGGCATTCTTCTCCTCATTGACTTTTTGGACCTCTTTTGCCACTTGGGTTGGTCTATGGTTTAAGGTGTTATTTTCTTCAGTATTTTTTTGGGTCTCCTTTAGCAAGCTGTTGACTTGATTTTTTCATGATTTTCTTGCATCACTCTCATTTCTCTTCCAGATTTTTCCTTTACTTCTCTTGCTTGCTTCTCAAAATCCTTTGTGAGCTCTTTCATGGCCTGGGACTGATTCATATTTTTCTTGGAGGCTTTGGATGTAGGAGCTTTGACTTTGTTGTCTTCTCCTGGTTGTATGTTTTTATCTTTGTCACCAAAGAAAGATTTTATGGTCTGACTTTTTTGCACTTTTGTTTGCTCATGATCCCAGCCAATTACTTGAGTTTTAAACTCTTTGTTAAGGTAGGGGTCTGTTTTCAGTGTGGAGAATGTACTGTCTCAAGCTTCAGGGGTTTTGTGCAGCTGTTTTTAGAGATACTTCTAGGGATGTGTAAATTTTCAGTTCTTCTAAGGTGGTATGATCAAGGACAAGGTGTTTATGCCTTCCCTTGTCTGACTCTGGTCTATGAGTCACCACAAGCACTCTTTTCTGCCTTGGAACTGTGAGGAGGATTTCCTTTCCACCTCCACTACAAGCTCCATCATACCAGCATGCCTCCTCATCCCAGGACCCCTACCCAGAAATTTGACAGAGATCCAAGCATGGGCAAAGCAAGAGAATCCTTCCTCACCACCAGCAAAGGGATCCCCACAATTCCCCTCAGATCAGCCACTCAATCCCTGCTCCATCTGTGAGCTGAGAGCTCCAGAAGCAGCTGCTGTGGTTGCACCAGGACTGGGGCTGGGACTGAGCTCCTCTTTCACTGTAATCATAGACTTTTCCTACTGACCTTCTAAGTTGTCTTTGGTGTTTGTGGGTTGAGAAGTCTGGAAACCACCATAGCTGCCTGTGATTCAGTCCCTTGAGGCCTGCTCCAAGTTCACTGAGGCCTGGTCTTTGCCTGTGCACCCACACTGAACTGCATTCTTCTCTCAGCCTGGCACAATAGATCTTTCCAATCAACCATTCAGGTTGGCTTGGGCTGGAAATTTGCTTTGCTGTGTCTTTTTGTGGGTTTTGTTGCTCTAGAATTTTAGAACCATTTTTACAGTTATTTGGACAGATTTGAGGGAGAATTCAAGCAAGTCACTGCTTTTACTCTGCCATCTTGGCTCTGCCCCCACTTGACGTTTTTTTTTTGTCTATGTTTTCTTTCACAACATGATTCTTATGGAAATATCTTGTATGACTACACATGTATAATCTTGCCTTCTCAATGGGGGTGGGGTGGGGAGGGAGAAAGGGAGATAATTTGGGACTCAAAGTTTTAAAAACAAATGTTAAAAATTGTTTTTTACATGTAACTGGGGAAAATATAACACTAAATAAAAAAATCACTTTGATAGCTGAATGGAGGATAGACTATAGTGTAGAGAGACTTGAAGCAGGGAGACCAACCAGAAGGCTATTGCAATAGTCCTGGTATATAGTGATGAGGAAGGGCAGCTAGATGTTACAATGGATATCATACCAGGCTTGGAGCCATCTTCCTGAGTTCAAATCTGGCCTCAGATCTCAGACCCTTGCTAGCTGTGTGACCCTGAGCAAATCACTTAACCCTGTTTGCCTCAGTTTCCCCATCTGTAAAATGAATTGGAGTAGGAAATGTCAAACCACTCCAGTATCTTTGCTTTGAAAACCCCAAAAGAAGTCATGAAAAGTCAAACATGACTAAAATGACTGCAACAATGGTGGTGATGAGGGCTTACACCATTGTGTTGGCAGTGTCAGAAAAACTGCTTTATGTATTTTCAATATGTTGGAGCTTCTGTGAGTCCTTTGTGCCTTCTTCATTTTCTCAGAGAGAGGTGGGGAAAAGCTATTTTTTATCCTATATGTATTTGTTACCTTTCATTATTGTATATGAATAGATTTACAGCTATATATCATCATTGGGAGAATACTGATATTTAAAAGGTGGACTTAAAAAAATAATAGCATGTAGCTTGGAATAATTAAAAGTAATAGATAATTATCCAAATATGATTTGGGCAAATCACTTCTTCGTTAAGCTCTTGGCCCAGTTCACTGCCAATTTGTGGTACCTATCCTTCAGTTCATCCTAATGGCTAATTTAGTCATCTTCCCATTCAATTGCATGGACAATATGCAATTTTCATTTACATTGCTTTTCCTTTGTGGGTGGCTAAGGTAATTGCTTTTCAAGAATTGTGGTTCTTATTGAAGAGGTCTTTCATATTCTAATTTTTTTAAATCTCATGTTGATTTTTAGCTTTGCTCTAAAGAATTCTATACATAATTAATTCAGAAACTACTCCCACATTGCTAACTAGTCCTATCTTTTCTCTTAAGTTATAGAAAATTTTGTTTTGATACTTTTTTTGGTGCTTGCCAGGTCTAGCACCATCCAAATCTCTTTTTGAAAAAAATTATGATATATGTTCTAGTCCTCTATGTAGTCAATAAATCTTTTGTTTCTTTATTATGAGCCATGTTCTCCATTATATTTTTTTACTTTCCTATGCCAATCTTTGTACTGCAGTCATTTAATATTGAAATATATGTTATTTTAACATTTGAATGATCTTCACAAAATTTCTCTACCTTTCTCCCTCTGTGTAATAGATGTTAGTACATGAACTATAATTATTTTCATGTTGGTCTTTTTTAAGTGCCTTCTTTTTAGAGGCAATGGTATTCTACCTCTTGCTGCCATATAGCAACACCAGTAAAAAGTTGTTATTGAAAAGATGTGTCTTTGCTTATATGGGAAGCTTGGGATCCATTTTGCAATTTCTTAAAAGCAATTTAACCTTTTTCCTTCTCATTTCCAACTGAAATCAGAATTTAGTTTGGTAGAACAAAATGTTGCCTTATGGGCCACTTTACAGCATCCATACATCAAGATCATTCAGGGCTCCCTGGAAGATGTAACAACAGAAATAATTCTGTTCAATGATGCTCTAACAATTAACATCAGGTGAGGCATGAGATAGGGTGAGAGATGTATATTTGCCAAAGGTATTTGCCACTGTGATAAAGGAGATCCAATTCAAAGTCCAGGTTGAGGAGAGATTCCCTCTGGATAGTGAGGTTCTCCAGATGTTTGCATTGGTAGATGACATTTTGCTAATTTCATCAAGTCCCAGGACAGATTAAATGAGATACTATTTATAAAACATTTAACACAGTATCTGTCATGTAGTAGGTGCTTAATAAATGCTTGTTTCCTTCCCTCACCTTGTCCCCTAGAGACTCTGTAACTTTTTTTAAAAGAAATTTGCTTGTCCTACACAGGAAAGTCTAAGCAAGAAGAAGAGTATCTGTTGCTTATTTTTCAAGATACTTTAGATGGATATCTTATCAACCTTCTCCATTAGTATGTATTTGTAGGAAAGGAGTATGGCTGGACAATGAATGAGCTCAGCCTGGTCTCTCATCATTTCTTTCCAAAGAATTTGCCTTCAGCAACCTAAAATGGGATTGTTCTCATCTATCTTCCCTCTTGAAACTGGAAGCCAGAAGCACATGAAGTGACTATAGGACCTGAAGCAACTTGGAACTTGAAGAGAACTCAATGACTAAAGAGACTGAAGGTCTTTTCTGCTCTCTCCAGCTCGACATTCATTCCCACCAATAAAGAAAGATTCCCGTACTAATGGACTTTGAAACTAGGGTTACACAGAGAATAACTCCTTTAAGAATTCAATGTCTTTTGTCCATTTCCCATTTCCCAGGATTTAACTGCTTATTTTAAATGTATCTAGGTAAAGCTGCTTTAATTAAGTTTTTAGCCAGTGGAAACCAATTTGACTGCTATAGCCCCAGTCTCCCACACTATAAATTAGCTGAGGCTAATTAAACCCAGATACTGGGCATTAATCCTTTCCATCTTTTGTTGGAATCTTTAGGGATAAATTCCTGCTTCTCTGCTCCTCATTCCTATTTTTCTTCTGTATTCTTTCTTATTAGGTAATTTAGAAGATACCCTCACTCCACTGGACTTGAGGCAGTCTTTTCTTGGTATAATAGTGGCTCTTTGTCTCAAAGAATATATAAATTTCAGCCATGAGAGGCTCTAGGCCTTCAACTGCAGCATTTGATACCCATTCCTTACTACCCTCTGTGTGCTGCCTACCCACTATGGGCATGGAATTCACATGCCCAAAGTGTCCTTACTAGTAGGTGTTTTCATTCTCTCTTTGTGAGTAGCAATAAAGTTTATTAAAGCTCTAATTGTGTGCTCTTCATCTTTACCACAAAAATGTAGCATCTTTCTTATCTCTTAGCTTTAATTTTCTTAAGTCTGTAAGAAGAAGATTGGACTAGATGATCTCTAATATTTCTGCAGTCTTATTGTATAATTCTTCTAATTTGGAAGTTTTGAGTCTACTCTCAGACACTTGTATGCTATTTCTCAGTCAAGCTCATAAACCTTCAAAGTCACATCTTCTCTTTGTATAACAACCTACTTACAGGCATAGCAATGAAAACCTAAGGTCACCTCCACAACCACATTGAGTCATTGGAGTATGACTTTTGTAGATACATAATGATAAAAGAGTGGTATTTGAGAAATGTACTAGCAGTATATACAGGATGGATTGTGGAGAAAGAAAAACAAGAAACAGAGTCCACAAAGTAGGCAGTTATGGAAATCCAGAAAGGAAGTGACTATGAATGTTTTGGGAACTGGACAGGAGTAGTGGCAGTCAATATCGTACGGAAGGATGCTGTGGAACTGACAGATATGATAACTATTGGCTGCAGAAGGGGTAATGAAAGAAAGGCAGAAGTAGGTGGTAATTTCAAGAAAATCCTGGCTAGACTGCTAGTTATGGACTGACCTATGGCTCAGCTCTAAAAGCTACATGCACATTTGAGACAACAGAAAATATAGATTTAGGAGTCACCTATGTGGAAGCAGATTGTCCTCATATTCCTTCTCTTAGAAATATTAAGAAAATATCTTTAAAATTATCCTAGTCCAGGGGTGGGGAACCTGTGGCATTAAGGCAGAACAAAGGATTTGTTCTGTAAAATTTGAATTCAGTCAAAAGGTAGCACTTAAGGATTTAGAAAGCCACATGTGGCTTAAGGCCACAGATTCCCCACTTCTGTACCTAGTTTAAAACCTTAAGACATAATCTGAAAGAGAAGCCTTAAAAGTCTTCTTAAACTCTCAAGTCTAAAACAATGTCCTTCTCCCCTCTCTTCAGATCAGCCCAGGAGGGATTCCTCCCTGAAGTAATTAGGTTGGTGGATTGGACAAGGGCAAAGAACCCTTGACTGAGCCACCTTCACCAGATCTGGGTAATGATCAGAAGTAAGAGGTGTCTGATTTCTTCATTTAATGGAAATATTTCTTAAGTTCCTCTTTAATAGGCTACAGAGGAGTATCTTTAAAGGGAGAGATCATAGAGGGATTGAATGGTTTTAAGAAACTAATTCTCCAGAGGCGTGCTGAAAGTCGTGACTATTCAATTTGATGAAGCAAATTGTTAACTGAATTGTTCTCTAAACTCTGGAATCTTAATCTTGACTGACAAACAAATTGGGATTTCAAAATGACTTGTATGGAGAAATGTCTGAGGGCATGAGGGGATGTTGTCAGTTTGGATAGTCTTCAATTTCTAAGCAGGAAAATGTTTAGGTTTAGGCAGACTTAATGGAGAAAGCATTCAGTAAGTAATAAATAGTAAAATGTTCATAAAACAAGGAAAGGGATTAGAAGTGTTTTTTTTTAATTCAGTGAAACAACATGCAATTGATTTTGCAAACTTACCAATATATAAAGGAGAATTTTCAGTTTTGGCAAAGTCTTCTATATAGGAAATACCCAAAGGTTTGATGGAAGTTTCACCAATTCCACGTATTATATTTCCTACTAGTACATATAGCCACATTGATGACTTGACTTCATTTGTACATTCTGCAAATCAAAGGAAATAAAGAACTTCTGTTAGAATTTTTGACATTAAGATTTAAAAAGTGACTATGATGCTTCTAAATTCTAAATTTTGTAAGTAAAAGATTTCAAGATTCATTCTATATGACCACAAGACTGCTATTACTAATGATCTGGTGAAAGAAATAGGTTATTAGGCCATAGAATCTAGAATATTAAAAAACCTTATAAACCATCCTATCATAAGATCACATATTTAGAACTGGAAGGGGCCTTAGAGACCATTTAATCCAATCATATCATTTTACAAGTGAGGAAAGAGAGATCATTTCTATCTTTACCTCTCTTTATCTCTCTATGTCTATGTCTATGTCTACATCTTCATCTATGTATCTATGTCTATATCTAGACCTAGATATAGACCTAGATATATTAAATAGATAGACATAATTGGATATAGGTAGATAGATAATAGATAAATTTTATTTATATGTATAATGCTATATATACCTACATACATATTCATATATACATAGTAGACAAAAGTTAGGTTTCAAGCCCAGATCCTCTTACTCCAAATACGGTGCTCTTTCCACAATATTACCTCCTCAGAAGGAGGCCAAGGATGGAAAGAACTGATCTAGCTCATGAGTGGCTGAACACCTTTAGGAAACAAAATGTTTGTGTGGGAGAGTAGTGAAGGTTGAGAGACAGTCTCCTTCCTTGGTGTTATTTGGTGTAACAATTAAAATGAGAGGCCACATGGCCCAGTGGAGAGAAAATTGGTCTTGGAGTGTGGCTCAACTTTCCCACCTCTCTCTCCACTCTTCAGTCCTCCACACACACTCTGGCTCTGTGACCTCAGCCAAATTGCTTAATCTCTGTGTTCCAGATAACTCTTTAAGATTATAATTTGCAGAGAAGTTAACAGTCTGCACTGTCAGAGGAAATTCTTCACTGGGAGCTCTCCATACTGAAGACCATAGGTCTGGTGTAAAAAAAATAATAAAAAAGAAAATTTATCACTGTAATTTTAATTTTAAAATTAATTTAAAACATTATTACTGTAATTTCAATAATCTTCTTACAAAGACCACAATTTTGGATAAGTTGAAAATGTGTTAATTGAGTTGTAGCTCAATTGTCCTCTGTAATGCTTAAAATACTTTATATACCTAAACTAAAACTAAAGTATGTCATTAGTCTTGACTAATTCTTGGTAAATGATAGTAAGATACATAGCACCTTCATTTATAATTTGTGCCAGTTGGTTTTCACTCTTCCCAATGAGTCCAGCCAAAGATGGTGAGGGAAATGATGTTGAACTGAATGTTAATAGGAAAGAAATAGAGTGAATGATACCTCATTCACTCATTCTCAGAAGCCCATTTGATTTGGGGTCTGCTAAGGTATCTAATTCCGGAGTATAATTAACCTAAGAGATTCCTTTAGATGTCCACCTGGCCTTGTTTTTTTTGTCTTTTTTTAAATTCTAGACTCAAGCACCAGAACTCAAATACAGAATAGAGAAAAGAAAAAGAAACATATAATAAACTTAAATGTTGAAACTTAAACACAAAGTAAGAAAAGAAAAAAAAGCCTATCATGTGCACAGCAGAACATGAGAGGATCCAAACTATATAGCAATACATTTCCATTTCAAGAAAACCTGTATAATAAATAGTACACCCCTGACCCCAAATCAAGCTAAGTCTAGACAGAATGAAATCAGTTTCAGGATTGTTGTGAGGATTCAGATCTACTCTAAGGTGTATGTGTTGATTTCTGGTTTGGGACACAGGCAAACCCTCCACTTTAAAATGAACCTAAAACTGAGGAATGGCCAAAGAAATGTTTCATGAAGAACTACCAAAAATGAAGAAAACCTTGTTAATCTTTCTAATATAGACCTGTACCCCCAAAGGCAACCTAGAAATCAGCTCAGGAGGGAGTGTGAGGTCAGGGTGGCCCCATTTGTGCATGGTTTTATCTACCATTGGTGAACAAGCCATTTGCAAGTCCTCTATCATTAGAAGATTTTACCCCCATGCTTTAGAAGTGAGGATTATGATGGCATCAGTTACTCCAGCTTTGAAAATTTTCCAGACCACGGAAGGACAGCATTCATGGTAACTGGAAGTGGCAGTGTACTGGAGGAAGTAGGGCTATGGACTGAACTGGACAGCGATTACCAAGAGAAACAATAGAGAGAGAAAAAGGAAAGAGTCACGAAGTGAAATAGGACTATCCTGTACCTTCCTGATTTTCCTCTGTTATGGCAGACAAAGAATATAATTCAAATCCCTTGAAACTTTGAATCTTTGTCTCTTAGACAACACTAACTCATCTATTTCTATGACAACATGAATTGAGTCAGAAATAGTTATGACTATTTGTCCAAACTTCTAAAGATTCTCTACTCCTTATCCTAACCATACCTTGATCTTCATAAAATTGTTTTTGAACCATATTTAGAAGAAGTTTAGGGAGTAGACAGAGTTGCCTTTCTTAATTCATTCAGGATTAAGTTGTTAATAGTTAAGATATCTTCGATAGTTGTTTCTCTCTTTTTCTTTTCTTTTTTTTTATACTTTTTTTTGGGCAATTGGAGTTAAGTGACTTGCCCAGGGTCACACAGCTAGTAAGTGTTAAGTGTTTGGTCTGAGGCCAGATTTGAACTCAGGTCCTCCTGACAGAGCAGGGCCAGTGCTCTATCCACTGTGCCACCTAGCTGCTCCCTCTCTCTTTTTCTAAGAAGAGATAATATCTTTTCTTCATTTGCCATGGAAGGGACTCATAATTTCATTGGTGTAAGCAACTCTCTGGGAGAAAACTGCCTGTATTAATGCAGATCAGCAACCACTTTGCAACTTTTATGGTCCTAGAGTACTGCCTAAAGGCACAATGAGAGGTTAAATGATTTTCCCAGGATCACAAAGCCAGTATGTATCAGAGATGAGACTTGAAATCGGATCTTCCTAATGCCAGGGCAGCCTCTCTGTTACACTGTGTTGCTTCTATAAATTAACCTCACTCATTAAGTAACACATCTTAATTCAAGACATTTTATCTCATTCAAAGGATCCAGAGTACCAGTAAATTGCAAAGGCAATCATCCAAGAACACTGAAAATGGGGCACAAGAGAAATAGACCACCTGATGGATCTTCTGTTGTTGTGAAAATCTGAGTTTCCTTTCTCATGCACAGGAAATCATTTGAAGAAGAGTTGGATGTCTTTGAAACTGTTGTCTCATATTCATATCTATTTGAAAACAAACAAAATGTTTTTATTTGAAGATACTGATAAGAGCAGTATGAACACTGGCCAGATTACTAATTTTATCATTACTAGATATACTTAGGGCAAATCTTACCCAAATCCAATAAGGTAGAATAAGTAAAGGTTTCCAAATTGCTTATCATTATGATAATAAATTATAATTGATGAAGGAGACCTTCTGCTTAGTGTAAAGTTACCTCTCACTACACAAGCATCTGAATTATCTGCTTTGTGTATTATCCATAGCACATTTTTAATGCCCTACTTACTTTATGGTATCATCCAGTATATTTCTAGATCACTTCACCTATTATTATCTAATGCTTTTTCATTGAACAAAGAGTAAAATGGCTTAAGTAGAGCTAACTAGGAAGTTAAATCCACCAGGAAAGAAAAAAATGATGCCTTCTGTTTAAACAACATAATACTGTATTCTAGGGGTCCTGGAAATGCCAAAGAACTACTTAGTTTCACTTAAATCTGGAAAAGCAAAAGAATTTATGTACTATATAAAAAAAACAGAAAACTTTAATCCCATAAGGAAAAATGAAGTCTTATCATCATTCTACAAATGAGGAAATTGTGTGACCATGAAAGCTGAAGTGAGAGGGCCAAGGTCATATTGCAAGGTGGTGAAAGAGAAGTCATTCTTTCTGAGTTTCTTTCCAGTGCTCTTTTTTTCTACTATAAAACACTGCTTCTTCAAAAAGAAATCACAAACTTCATTTCTTGCAGGTACAAAATATATCAAGAGTCATCAGGTATTGAAATACTTACGGATCCATTAAGAAATGAGGTAATGACTGCAAGAAGCATCCGATGCCCATAGTTATGCACCCCATAGCAATCAACATAGGTCTATGCATTTTTGTTCCAAAGTAACTCACAAATACTATCAGCAAAAGATTCCCTAGGAAAGAGAACACTTGTTTCCATTTCTTAACATTAGAGACTCAGTTTGGGAAAACTTTGGAAATGCAAGAATCTGAAACGGAATAATACCTTTGGAAACTCTAAATATTCTGAAATAACAGTGAATAATTAGTCAACAAGAACTGATTAAGCTATTAATATATGCTAGGCACTGTTCTAAGGGCTGGAGAATGAAAGGCAAAAACAGCCCCTACCCTCAACAAGCTTACATTTGAATTGGGGAGATGATGTAGAACAGTGCCTGGCACATAATATGTTTATTGATTGATTTGTTCATGATTATGTCTATTGGTTGATGTAAATATCTAGGTTCATGGAAGATAGAATACTCCAAGTAGATGGAAAGTAATCTGAGAGGAAGGACCCTAGTAACTGGGGCAACTGGGAAAAGTGTCCTGCAGATAAAATTTGAGTGGAGGCTTGAAATAACTCAAGGGTGACATGGTGGTAGGGTTTGGTGGACTTGGTTTTCAGTCTTGTTTCTGTCACTAACTAGATGTATGACTTCAGGCAAATAGGCTAATCTCACTTAAGCAAATCTCTTTCTCTTCTATGTTATGAAGGTAGAAGCAAAACAAAAACAAAGAAATTTCCTGACTACTTCACTGCATTGTTATAAGGGCTGAATACTATACAGTTCCATTTCTAAATACTTTGTAGAATTTTTTGCAAAGTTTTATTTAAACATGAAATAAAAGTATAAAGATTTTTAATACCAGGCCAATCTCTAATACAGGGTCCTCTGTCAATGCAGCCCCTAGACCATAAACCATCTTATTCTGGGTGTCCCAGATCATAGTGCTTGTTTAACAACAACTTTTCCCCCTCAAATAATACCTCTATAATATTCATCGTTAGAGGCAGTTGGGTAGCACAGTGGATAGAATGTTGGGCCAGAGTCAGGAAGACTTGAATTCAAATCTGGCCTCAGATACTTACTATCTGTGTGATCTTGGGCAAATCACTTAACCTCTGCCTCAGTTTCCTCAACTGTAAAATGGGCATAATAATACCACCTACCTTCCAGAGTGGTTATGAGGATCAAATGAGGCAATATTTGTAAAGCACTTAGCAAGGTGCCTGACACATAGTAGGTTAAAAGTTTATTCTCTCCCCCACTTCTATACTTTAGCAGTGGCAGGCCAACCTTGTTCCCAACTAAAAGTATCAGAGCAACCTAAGAAATAGTGAGATTTGAAAAAGGAATTAAAAAAAAAGGATATGATCATGAGCACATAAGTATAAACTTGAGAGCAGAAACTATGTCTTTTCCATATTTATATCCTCCACAAGGCCTATCATAGAACATCATCATAACATTAATTAATGTATGCTTGTTGAATAAATGAACAAAGAGATGGATGGACAACTAAAGGCATTCAAGTGGAATGGGGCTGTTTCAAAAAAAAATAATGAGTTCTCCTTAAGTATAGATATTCTAGTGGAGGTAACTTATGGCTGGTTAAGAATCTAGCATCAGAGAATCTGGGATGCAAGGGGCCTCTGAAACCCAAGTTCAAGTACCATCTGCACTTGAACAAGAATCATCAGGAAAATATACCCAACATGTGATCAGTGAGCCTCTGCATGATGAGTCTCCCCCCTCCAATGAAGAAGAAGCTACTATGTCCTGAGGCAGCCCATTTTTCTTTTGCCTATCTCAGATTGTTAGGATTATTTCTCCCTCTTATATGAAGTCTAAAGCTAGTTCTTTCCATTTATTACTTCTGGTTATGCCATGAAGAACAAAAGGGAGACCAGCATGGCATATAAGAAAGGGAACTGAATTTGGAGTCAGTTTTTTTAAATGGTTTTTAATCTAATCAAATTATGACAGACAGCATGATGATGCCCATATCAGATGATGAGAAGCAATGTGATATGGTGGTTGGAGGACCAGTCTCAAGTGCTAGCAAGATTTGGGTTCAAGTCCTATCTCTAATACATATTGGTTGTAAGAACCTGGGCAATTCACTTGAATTCTTACTATTCAAGGTAACTCCTGGGCAATCATGTCATTCTTTCATGTAGCTTTAACCTCTTATTCACCACTATTTCTTTCCCATCTACATTTAAGTCACTTCAGTTTTTTAAACCCCCTCAAAATGTTCTAGCCCATCTAGCTACCATCCCATTTCTGTCTTCATCAGTGCTAAACTTCTCAAAAAACTTGTCTATGCTCAATACTA